>NC_044980.1:104785162-105085162 GCF_008728515.1 Papio anubis
TGGTCTTTCCTTTGTACCTGTTTGTGTCCTCCTCTGCACACACTCTGTAAACAGCCTGTCTCCAAATAGAGTCACATTCTGAAGTATTAGGGGGTTAGGATTTTAACATATAAATTTTGGGGACAACATAGTTCTGCTCATAACTCTTTTACAATTGATGAATGCAAGCCTATTATTAATATTAGCATTTGAGACAGGACATCTAGGAATGGGATTGATACTAAAAACTTCAGTGATTCTGGAGCAGAGTATGCCATATCTGTTTTAAAACCAATTTAGAGGTTGACCTAACAGAATCCCACCAAAGTAATGTATATCTACATTCTGTTATCTTCTAAATAGATTCTAGCTTATTTACAACTATGTCTTCCTTCCTAGACATGTCTACCTGTTATAGCAACATAATAATACACTAACTACTTTGTAGCCTGCATTTTTAATACCGTGTGTGAACTTTGAATTAGATTTTTGGTAAATTCAGTACAACATTTTGTAGGATAGCAAAACTAATTTTTGTTTTGTTTTGTTTTTGTGGTAAGAGTACTTGTCTCAAAGATCAATTCCATGAGACATCATTTTATTACCATAAAAATACTTATATTAACTTAGCTTCACAAAAGATATTTTCTTATGGTAACCATCTTAGCAAACATTTTTTCTGAGGATTTAATTGTTATTTGTTAATAAAATTTCAATCCTGATGCTTACCATAAAATATTTATATCTTTTAATATTTTTATTGAGAATGACACCAAACAGTAAAATAAAAATGATTCATATTCTGAATTTTCTCACTTAAGAAAATCTCATGAGAGTTGCCTTTCCATCAGAAAAGTGAAAGTCATGGTCACATGTGATACAGTCATTGCTTCGGTTCCCTGGTTCAGCTTAAAAACAGTCCCTAAAATAGGCGCTTTTGCCCTTCCTGGTATCTTGCCTGCATCATACTAACTACATCTGCAACACTGCAGGTGTCTTTTATTCATTGCAAAGCAGTTTGTGCTATCAAATAGCAGCAAGTGCAACTCAAGACCGAAAATCAGGGACAGAGTACAAAATAATTGCAAAGAAATCTGAAATGATATAGAAGTTGATATTCTTGTTTAAAGACTTCTAAAGCACTAGTTTAAAAAAAAAAAAAAAAAAACCAGCATCAGATAATGGTACTAAAAAAGCCTTGAAAATAGACTTTCATACTCCAGATTTAGTCAAAATATTTTACTATCATAACCCATAGAATTAAGAGGCTGTACATAAAAGAGATTAAGAACACGGACTCAAGAGTCAGAATGCCTGAGGTCAAATCCTGTGTTCATCTCATAGTCACAGTCAATGCTAGGCAAGTTACTGGAACTGTCCATTTCTCAGTTTCCTTGACCATAAAATGTGACTAAGTCTAGTAATTATATGGTAAGGCTGTTTTGAAATGGAATCAGTTAAAGCACTAAGAACAGTACCTGGCACTAGGCAGCACTCAATAAATGGGGTTAAAAGTGTTATCCTCTCCCCTTTCTTCCCTTTGATCTCCTGTATGTATGCAGCTCCCATCTCATCACTGCTGTCTCCTGTAGTCCTCTTTTCTTTTTTCCATTTTCAGCTTTCTAGGCAGCTCTGACAACTGGCTCCTCTTTTGCATCTCCACTCTGTCCTCTGGCAAGTTCAATATTATATGAATAAAGCTGCCTGCTATTAGTCACTTCCATATTAATAATAGCTAACATTTTTGAGCATTCATCAGGTGCCGGTTAGGCTACCTTTTGTGAAACACATTGAACTCCCTATACATCTTCTTGCCTGAACTCTCATGGGAATATACTGCCTTGATTTTCCTTGCCTTCTCTGTCTTGCTCTTAAATGCTGGGCTTCCTTGGCATTCTCTCCCCAGCCCTTTCTCATTCTACACACGTTCCTCTGGGTGATGAAGAGCCCATGTCATCAATTACAAACCAAATGATTACTCTTAAACCTATATCTCTAGCTTGAACTTCTACCCTGAGCTCCAGAACTTTATATTATACACAGGCACTGAAATCTCAACTTCGATGTTCCACTGCACCGCGAAGCCAGTGCAGACAGATCTGAATTCATTTTCATGCCGAAGCTATGCCCCTTTTTGCATGTCTGTCTGAGGAAATACCCCTACCTCAATGGGTTAAATGCTGGATTTGCAGTAGTAAACAGCAAAAGCATAGGCTCTGCCTTCATGGAGCTTAGAATCTAACTGGAGGATATAGTAGAGGAAACAAGTAAATAAGTCATACTTCATTTTCAGTTTAGTGAATTGTTTCTTTGGATTTTTCCCATTAGCTCTTTATAAAACTGACAAACTCCTGGTCATATTTTGCTGCATATACTCTGTTCAGCAACTTACGTTTTTTTGCATTCAAGAAAATTGTGATTTTTATGTGATCAAATCTAATGAGCTTTCCTTTTATGAGTTTTCTATCACTTCAAAGTTTAGAAATGTTTCTTCTATTGGGAGAGCTGATGAATATTCAAATTTGTCCCCTAGTTTTTAAATTTGTTTATGTTTCATTCTATCCTACCTAGACTTTGCTTTGATGAGATATCAATGAAGTCTTATTTATGAAGATTTCCAGAAGTCTTCTTAGTATATTGGATGAGGGATTCCTAGATGACATTCTCTTTTATTGCCGTAACATTTGAGACCACCAATTTTTGTTTTGAAATTTAAATCTTCCTTGGTTTATCGGTACAATTGTTAGGTTTCTTCCTACTTTTTGAACTTTGATACCTCTCTACTGTACCTATTTTCTCATTCCTTTGTTCTTCTTCCATTTTTTCCTTTTTTGAGATAAGGTCTTGCTCTGTCACTCAACTTAGAGTGCAGTAGTGTAATCTTGGCTTACTGAAGCCTCAACTTCCTGAGCTCAGGCAATCCCTCCACCTCAGACTCCCGGGTAGCTGGGACCACAGGCATGTACTACCATGCGTGAATAATTTTTGTATTTTTTGTAGAGATGAGGTCTTGACATGTTGCCCAGGGTGGTCTTGAACTCCTGAGCTCAAGCAATCCGCAGCTTTGGCCTCCCAAAGTGCTGGAATTACAGGCATGGGCCATCACAACCAGCCTTCTTCTCTGTCCAGTTGTATTTTTTCCCACAGCTAAATTCTTGAATGTCTGTTCTTAACTTGATTGCTTCTCTTGACTCAATTCTGGCCCACAGTATCAAAGATTACTTTGATTAGGATGACTTCCAGATTGATATTTTCAGCAATGATGTCTCTGAGTTACAAACCTACTTCTTTGAGCCCCTACTCAGACTCAGCAAGAACACAACTTAACCTAACCTACAGTTCCCTGCAGACTTCAGTTAGCTCATCCCCCTCCTCATTTCTCCATTGATAATAAAGTTTGTTCCATCTGTGTTTTAGTCATATGTACTTAAAACCTCAGAATCATCTTCACCTCTCCTTTATCCCTTATATTTGATTAGTTAACAATGTCTACATATGCTTCTCTTAAAGACTATTATTATTTGCACCTGTCCCTACATCTCTACTTCTAACCAATTAACATTCTAAGGTAACAACTCTTTCTTGAAGGTTTGGACAACGCCCTAACTGCTCTTCACGCCCTCTCTTCATTCTTCAAAGTTTATTACACATTTGTTATCATTCTAACTCTTATCATGCTATTTCCAAAATTTGAAAAAATTAGGGTATAAATGATAAAGTCTAATGCTTTTATCCTAGTTTTCAAGGTTCCATATGAGTTGATCCTATTTGCTATAGTTTCTTATTAAGAACTTTTAAAGTAATGGGAGAAAGGAAGAACAGAAAGGATAAAAAGGAAAAAGAAGAAAAATGAAAAAGAAGAAACAGAAGAAGAGAGGAAAGAAAATAAGGGTTTGTTTTGTTGAAAGTGACATACTGTACTCTCAAAATAAATTAACCACAAAAATGAAATTGTTGACACAGAGAACTAGGAATGTAAGAACTGAATCTGGCTTCAGGATAGTTGGATCCAGGGTCTTACATGATATCATTAGGACACTATGTCTCTCTCTATTTCACAGCCCTGTTTTCCTCAGTATCTGCTTCATTCTCAATCAGAGCCTTTGCAAAAAAGATGGAAAAGATGATCACCAATTTAGCAAGCTCATTTAGACAGCATCAGCAACTTTCTTACATTAACTGTAGATTGGCTCACCTTGGATCTTGTGCCCAACGCTAACCAATCACTGTAACCAAGGACAAGTTGTATACACAGTAAGCAGACCCAGGACACACTGCCATTCCCGGAGCTACGGAGTCGTGTGAGCCTTACCTGAGACAAATGGACTAAGGGTGGAAAAGAGGAGACTCTCCAAAGAGATTTTGATCACACACACACACACACACACACACACACACACAGGTAAGAAAATAAATTTGAACGAGCTAGTGAGCAGGATAATCTAATAAGGTGGAGTTGCCAATTCTGCTAATCATCCATTGGTGAGATTTTGTCAAGTCAATTCAATTTTATTTTTGCTTTAGTTTCTTTCTCAAAAAAAAAAAAAAAAATGGGCATAGAATTTATGCCACCAGCTGCTCCCAAAAAACAAGATCCTCAAATGAACCTTAACAAAGTACTGCCAACATCACAAATGGCAAATGTTTGGAGTTAAGTGTGGGCCCTACACTGAAGCTCTTCACAATGTTAATCTATACAAGTATGAAGATTTTCATTTTAAAGCCTTTCATGTTAAATCTTGTTTCAGATGAATAACAAAACCAGAAAATACGAAGTTTTTCATTTTATATATGATGCATTTGTTTCTCAGGCCACAGTAAAAGATAATCCCCTGAAAACTCTTTCTCATTTGTCACGTGGGATTGGTCATTTCCTCCTTTCCTACTCTCATTCTTTCTAGTAGAGTCACATGTAAAGAAAGCCTAGGGATGTCCCTCAGTACAGCCTCTATCAGGGCCTCTTTTTAAGAGTCCGACACCTGTGTAGAGGGCACTGAATTTCCTCTTTACTCTTCTTCCCCAACAAAAAATAAATTCCTTTTGGGCCCAGGCCCACCCCTACCTAAGCCTTCTAATTTGGGCAGAATTAGGCCAATCAGGAACACTGCTAGGAGATGATCACGTCTATGTTATTGTTACAAGAGCAGCCACATCTTCCTCCAAAATTGTCTCTGCTTCTTCCAGTTTTGTAGTCAACCAACTGGGAAACCAAAACCAACCAACCAACCAACCAACCAACAAAATATAATTCTTATATATAATAAAAATAAGAATATACTAGTTTCCTCACTACTATTCCAATATTTTTCTACAGCATAATTTAGTTATTGAGTTTTAACTCTCCTAGGACAATGGCTATTTGTAAGATTCCGAATCACAGTTTATACTTTTCACATTCTTAACAAAAATAGCTTTGACATTTTAAAGGTATAAATTCAAAGAAATAATGTGTAACTATAGAAGTCCCTATTTTTGTATCCACTCCTCCACAATATCTCATAGGTGTCTACACACAGCAGCCACTTAAAAATGCTTTCTTAAGTAAAACATTGTCTTTGGAGATCCTACATACTAAACTTGCTAGAGAAAAAGCTTTTTGATTCAGATTTTATTAATTCAGATTCCATGCTCTTTCAGTTAAGAACTGAACTAAATTATCTATTTTAGTACTGTTAATAAGAAATGTTACATAATAAATAACGGGTAATATTCAATTGCATTATATAAGGAGGGAGGGTTATTTATTGACTTCGAAAAAGGGTTTATGTTTTTACATTTACATATAAATTATATTATGCAATTATAATAGATACCATTTTTTGAGAGCTTATTGGAAGTGCAAGGAATTATGCTAATGATAACTGTCTTAAATTTTATTAAATTATCACAACAAACCTATGAGGTAATGTAATCTGTTCTTTACAGATACAAAAACATAATTACAGAGAGAAATCATCCGCGTGGTATCTATAGAGGTTCAAATACCTATAAACATTAGCCTGTTAATTAATATTACACTCTTCCTCCTTCTGAGAGGTGAGTGCTCTTCAGAATGGCACATGAATGCAGCAATTTTAAATTATTGTTATACATAAAGTAGGACATCTTCGCAAGCAATATTTGAAAGCATATTTTAGTTATCTCGTACATTAGAAAGTAGTTAAACATATTACTCCTCAATCTTACAAATGTCTTCCTCTGAGTTACTGAGACTCCTAGACTTCTCTGCCCCATTTACTACCAGTTAGCAAGTTCACACGCTATATTCCATACCTGTCAACCTCACTCACATTACTCATAATTTCTAATCCAATCATTGCTGCCACCTCAGTTTCCAAGAACCACATTAAATTCTTTGAATATCAATATTATATTTGTTAGAAAATCCATTTGTTAGTCCCAATTTTTGAATAATAAAAAGAAATTGCTGTTGAAAGAGGTAGGAAACTAATCTTCCTGATAAATCTAGACATATTTAATTTCCCACAAAAGCCTCATTCTAGTAATTTCATCTTTCCTGTAATGCTATTTCCCTGGTGGAGAGATCAGGTCAACGTGTTCCACATTTTTGGACAGCTTTGTATTTTGGATCAGAAATGTATGGCAGCGAACAGCTGTGGAGAAAATAGACTGCAGTGTGCTGGATACATGCTAGCCAAGTCTCACTGAAATGAATTCCCACTATTTTAGAAAAACAACCATGCAAACTATATGGCTCATGTCTTCATTGTAACTCAACTCTGGCCTATGTCATACATATGAGAGAAACACTTTGGCAGTATTTGGTTCTATATCAACTATCTATAGGCTAGAATCTATCCTGAATATTTCAATTCTATTGAGTTCAAAAATCATTTGTCTTATGTACCCAGTAGAGACAAAAACAAGGGCCCCTCCCTGACAACTGTGCCTAACAGCCATGCAAAAGTGAGTTGGTTGTCCAAGACATGCCCTTATGGAAAAAATTTCTAAACACCAGAACAAATCCAACACTTCTCTCTCCTGCCCTATCAGTCTATCACCTTTCTTAAGCATAGAACAGCTCACTGTAAGTAGATGAAATGTTCCCAGCTGTGTCTGACTCATACTATGACTATGAGTCTTTCCAGTGTGGGAAAAATATGAACTTAATCAATTCCCCATGTATAAGGCATTTCTAATTTTTTCTCATTCTCTCTAGAGAACAAGAAAGTCACCTAACTTCAAGACCTGGTGACCAAACCTCATCCAGCTAAGATAACAAAGAACAATATTGCTGATTAATCTCTTCCTAGGATGTACAAAGAGAAACACAAGGAAAAACAATGAAACCATGGAACCTGAGCAAAAAAACTAAAGTCATAGTAAAGTAAAGACAAAAGAAAAAACAAAATGAAATTCTGGAAACCCTTTCTTTCTTTCTTTCCTCAACCAGCAATTTCCCATAGCAATCTATTCCAATCACAAATAATAATCCTGCTGGCCAGCCAAGGCAATTAAAGCATATTTATTGTCCAGCACAAATGCTCTCATGTTAAATATGCTATCAAATGGGCTGAAAACATGGAACATGTGGGCCACACCATTGAAAGAGACAAAGAGTCGAGGTGATTGTAGCTTGCATCAACAATGGCTCAAAAACTGCAGTCCAGTGCACAGGCAAAGACATTCAAAATTAAAAGCCCTAGGGACTTTTTTTTTTTTTTTTTAAGTAAACAACAAAATTTCATTTGGGAAATTCCTTTCCTTATACATAATGAAATCCCATCAAATGATTTTATTTATTTTATTTGTTTGTTGTTCAATGATGTTTATGCTTTTTTAAATATATTACTTTAAGTTCTGGGATACATGTGTAGAACATGCAGGTTTGTCACATAGGTATACTCGAGCCACGGTGGTTTGTAGAACCCATCAACCCATCATCTAGGTTGCCCTGGTGTGTGATGTTCCCCTCCCTGTGTCCATGTGTTCTCATTGTTCAACTCCCCCTTATGAGTGAAAAACATGTAGTATTTGGTTTTCTGTTTCTGCGTTACTTTGCTGAGAATGGTGGGTTCCAGCTTCATCCATGTCCCTGCAAAGGACATGAACTCATTCTTTTTTATGGCAGCATAGTATTCCATGGTGTATATGTGCCACATTTTCTTAATCCAGTCTATCATTGATGGGCATGTGGGTTGGTTCCCAGTCTTTGCTATTGTAAATAGTGCTGAAATAAACATACATGTGTATGTGTCTTTATGGTAGAATGATTTATAATCATTTGGGTATATACCCAGTAATGGGATTGCTGGGTCAAATGGTTATTTCTGGTTCTAGATCCTTGAGGAATTGCCACACTGTCTTCCACAATGGTTGAACTAATTTACACTCCCACCAACAGTATAAAAGAGTTCCTATTTGTCCACAGCCTCTCCAGCATCTGTTGTTTCCTCTCTTTTTAATAATCACCATTCTAACTGGCGTGAGATGGTGTCTCACTGCGGTTTTGATTTGCATTTCTCTAATTACCAGTGACAGATATATAGACCAATGGAACAGAACAGAGACCTGAGAAATAACCCCACACATCTACAACCATCTGATCTTCAACAAATCTGACAAAAACAAGCAACAGGGAAATGATCCCCTATTTAATAAATGGTCCTGGGAAAACTAGCTAGCCATATACAGAAAACTGAAACTGGACCCCTTCCTTAAACCTTATAAAAAAATTAACTCAAGATGGATTAAAGACTTAAATGTGAAAATCAAAACCATAAAAACCCTGGGAGAAAACCTAGGCAATACCATTCAGGACATAGGCATGGGCAAAGCCTTCATAACTAAAACACTAAAAGCAACGGCAACAAAAGCCAAAATTGGCAAATGAGATTTAATCAAACTAAAGAGCTTCTGCACATAAAAGATACAATCATCAGAGTGAACAGGGAACCTACAGAATGGGAGAAAAGTTTTGTAAGCTACTCTTCTGACAAAAGTCTAATATCCAGAATCTACAGGGACTTAAACAAATTTACAAGAAAAAAAACAGACAACCTCATCAAAAAGTGGGTGAAGGATATGAACAGACACTTTTCAAAAGAAGACATTTATGTGGTCAAAAAACATACGGAAAAAAAAAGCTCATCATCACCCTGGGGACTTTTAAATCAAAACATTTGAGACATACAAAAAAGTCTAGGAAATAGTATGAATACTGCTTTACTCACCATTTGTGTATCCTCCACCAGCTTAAGAAATAAAACCTTCAAACTGCAATTGACATCTCCTATTTGCCCTTCCCTGAGAGCACTATCCTTATTCTCTGCCATAGGTTAGTACTACCCTGAATTTGGTGTTTGTCTTTCCCACAGATGTCTTTATATTTTTACTACATATGAATATCTCTCAAGACAATATATAAGGCCAGATGCAGTGGCTCACGCCTGTAATCCCAGCACTTTGGGAGGCCAAGGTGGGAGAATCATGAGGTCAGAGATCAAGACCATCCTGGCGAACATGGTGAAACCCCGTCTCTAATGAAAATACAAAAAAATTAGCTGGGCGTGGTGGCGGGCGCCTGTAGTCCCAGCTTCTAGGGAGGCTGAGGCAGAAGAATGGTGTTAACCCGGGAGGTGGCGGAGCTTGCAGTGAGCGGAGATCGTGCTACTGCACTCCAGCCTGGGGGACAGAGCCAGACTCCATCTCAAAAACAAACAAACAAACAAAAACAATTGTTTCATATATTCTAAAACTTTAAATAAATTGTATCATACTGTATGCATCCTTCTTGCTTTTTTACTTAACAATGTGTTTGTCACATTTATTTATAGTGATACAGAGGGCTTCTGTTTACTCATTTATTCTGCTATAACATTGCATTGCACATATACATGACAACTCATTTATTCATTCTTCTAGTGGACACCTAGGTTGTTTCTTGTTTTTTCTATTACCAGCAATGTTATTATGAACATTTTTATATAATTCTATCTGTGTAGATGATTTAGTATTTTTTTAGAGCAGGGGTAAACGAACAATGCCTGTAGCCTAAATATGGCCTACCATCTGTTTTTGTAAATAAAGTTTTATTAGAACATAGCGGTGGTCATATTGCTGAAGGCTACTTTCATACTACAATGGCAGAGCTGAGCAGTTATGACAGAGAATGTACAGCCCACAAAACTGAAAATATTTATTATTTGATCTTTCACAGAAAAAGTTTGTCAACTTCTACTTTAGAGTATAAACTTAGCAGTGACATAGATGGGTTGAAGGCTCTATGAGTATTCAATTTTACCAAATGTTTTTAAATGTACTCTAAAGTAATGTACCAACTTACATTCCCCTCAATAATATAAAAATATATTCATTCTCCTTGTTCCTCATGCTCACCAGCACTTAAAATCTCAAAAGTTTTAAAATTGTGTCCATTAATTTGTGATTTCATTTTAAACATCCTAGAGTTGTTATAATAGTTTATATCCATGTGTTTGTGAGGTATGCCATATGTTTTGGGCTAATACTAGAAATAATAGAGCAGTGATATAACTGTACCAAGATGAAGCTAAGGCACAAAAGTGGATACCTCCCCATTTGATTTCACTTAGAGCTACTCTTTTCCAAACCTTATATTCTATTCTCTTTCCTGACACCCATGTCCCAGGCAACTATCACTCAGGATCTTTCTGTCTGTATTATGTGGACCAAGTTCTTCTACAGTGCTTAATGTGCTGACTGCAATATACAGACGTCTACTCCTTCCCTTTCCAGACAAATCATACAACTAAGTGTTTTCCCAGAAGCCTTTGTCAAAGTGGAGAAAAGAAATGAGAGAAAAGAAGGCCTGTCTTTTTCGATATGGGACACCTGGTCTCCACATTGCATCACCTAAGAGCAGTCTCTACCATCTGCACCTAAGGTCAGCCAGTTAGGCAAGAGTGAGAATACAGTCAAAGAAATAAGGATTCATCCGTGCCTTTGGATGCGCCCAGGGTGATGTTCCCTGTCAAGGTACGTCTGGGATTATCTGGTTTTCATCATGTTCTTTGATGGAAAGAAATCTGCTTTTTATTTCTTCTTTATCTTATGCTGGAATAGCAAGTGTTGATTGACAGTCAAGGTTATTATTATTTATTTATTTGGCTATGGTAAGAGCAGTTCTCTTCTTTGTGGGTATTTCTATAACTTGGACAAGTAAATGAGGCAAGGACGTAGCTGGAGATAGTAATAGGACAAGAAGTGAAGAAAGAATCTCCTGTTTGGCAGTTATTGGAACATACCTAGAGCATTAAAATCTCAGTTTATGCCTCTGTTTTACAGTAACGTTGACCTAAGGAAATTTAAGGCACGGGGAACAGGATGAAAAAGAAGAGGGGGAAACTGGTTGGATTGTATCAATGTCAATTTCTTGATTGTGTTATTGTCCTATAGTTATGCAAGATGTTACCAACGGGGAAAGTATGTGAATATATGGAATCTCTCTGCATTATAGTTTCCAAAACAGATATGTAAAAAATTAGAGAGTAGGAATGGGAATGAGAAAGGGAGAACTCTTCACTTTTTACTTGATACCTTGCTTTTACAGTTTTTACCACATGCATGCATTATTTGCATCATGAGAACATGAGTCCCTGCCTCATGTCCTCTAAGTCTTACCACTTGCACCTGTCAAGTTATGATAGTCTAATCTATAGTTCACTGCAGCTGGAATTAGGCTTTTTGTGATTAGATATCTTACTAACTAGCCCTCTTCTTCAACCTTCTCTCATGCTGTTATTGTCTTCCTTCAGAATTATTTTCTTTCTTTTTTCCTTCAACCAATGCATCACCTTGCAGGGTGAACGATTTAGGAAGGCATAGGCTCAAAGCCCTGTCAAGCACAAACTTCCCAGATGGGCAGTGCACAAGCTGGTGCTGTGTGGCCACTGCAGCAGACATGGCAGTGGGCCTGGGATACCTTGGGGCTGATTCCACATGTTTCCTTTCGAACACTCTCTGCATGGGTTTACAACCCTCTGAGGCTGTAACTTTTTTTCCCAAAGACTTTTCTCCTGCATCACTGGCAACCTCCTCCTCTATTATCTTTCTTTTTTCTATGAGATTAGTCATCTACCAAAAATTTCTTTCCAACTTTATCCGAACATTCTTTCATTCTTCAGGCATGATGAGTTCATGTAATATTTACTGCAGGCCAACTCTGTAAGTTTAAGTAGTGAGAATACAAAAAATTTTAAAAAGACAGGGTCCCTGCCCTCAAAAACCTCAGACACTTATGTTCATTATGGAATGGAAAGAACAAGGATAGGAACCAAGTGTCCAGGAAGAGTAGAACAGGGAACAATGAACTCTGCTTGGGAAAGAGGAGGAAAATTTCTTAGAAAGTGATATTTAAGTTGCATGTTGAAAAATAACAGTGGAACGGGAGAAGAATCATCTCGGTTGAAGGACCAATGTATACAAAGAAAGGCACAACAATATGGAAATATGTAATATATTTAGGGAAGTGTGTTGAAATAATTACCTCTGGGGATGACACATCCCAGTCTCATATCCTCAAAGTATCGCCATGTGTACCTCAGGACTATCAGCATGTTTAGCATGGATTGGGGCCAGAGAGGTATATCCCTGCTAAGGAATTGTAACTTTATGTTCTAGGGCTCTGCAAATCTAACTTGAAGTAAAGTGAATTGACATTTAGCTTTCAGCCAAGCACATGATTAAGTCTCTCATGATCTATCTATATCTGTGTCTATACCTATACCTATATCTATATCCATCTATCTATGTATGGCCAAGATGGAAAACTATAGGTTCTGCAGTGGCACATTTGATGTCATGTGATCATCTTCAGATATTAGAAATGTCAGGTGAAAGAGGGATTTTATATTTTATGCCCATATCCAGAGGAAAAGCTGGAATCAATAAATTAAAATTACAAGGAAGCAGATTACTGCTTTGGGTTAGAAAAAAAAAGAGAAATTTCTAGGCAATGGCTAATAATTATGTTAATAGGAAAAGGAAATGCTCCACTGCACACATGTTCTTGGTTTGGCAGAGGTTGTCAACGTTATCATTGGTTTTACTACTGATATGTTTTGGTTTGATTTTTTTTTTTTTTCTGAGCTCCAAAAATTGTCAAAGAGTGGTATTTCTTTTTTAGGAACTCCGAATAGATGCATTTTGATATCATTGAAATAACTTGCACTAACAAATGATAACTTCTCTCTACTTCAAAGTGCCCATTGTTAGACTGGAAAATAACATTTTTCTCCTAAGTTCAAAAAATATTGATGTCAAAGGCAGAAAGAAATAAAGGGATAAAGAAGGGTAGGGAACAGAGATACAAAGCAGGAAGTAATAAACATGTAAAATAGAGAGTGACAGGTTCCCTTCATGCTACAGTGAGGACAGTGACTTAAAAACAAAAACGATTACCATCAAGAAATTAAGAATCTAACTTCATTGAGAAGTCAACATTAAAACAGTTTATTAAAAGTCTTTTTGTAAAAACAAAATTTTCCAAGCTCCTCTTTCAATGAAGATCAGCCTGAAAGGCATAAAACCCTTGTTTGCACATGTCTCATTGCTGGCTGCCAAGGAAGAATGCTAGAAAGAGCAGGTTGGGAGTTAAATTAATATCTAAGAACAAACTAATTTTCCAATGAAAATGCATGAGGAAGAAGGCTAACTGAATTTTCTAGTGGGCCTCGCTTGTTTGTTTGCACTAGAAAGAAGAATGTGTCTCCATTCATTGATATTCTCTTCTACTATCAGACTTAAGCTATGCCTGCCTGACAGAGAAACAGAAAAGAGAAGAGTAAGTAAAAGGTTATGGTGAGAGCCAGCTCTCAGAGTTTCCTTCTCTCAGCCAGCACTTTTTGAGTACCATCTCAATGCCTGAGATTATCAGAGTATGTATATATGCAAAGAGAAATATTATTCTTATGTGCCACCTCATCCTACCAAAAAATGAGAAATTTTACAAAAATTCATACAATGCAGATGTATAAAATTAATAGTTGAGTGAGTCAGTGAAAGAATCACATAAATGCAGGCCATCCAGGACCCTGTATCTATAGGTGTTAGATGTGAGCAACAAATTTGGCCATAAACTACACAGGGGGCCAATACAGAAAAACAAACAAACAAACAAACAACCAAAAAGCACACATTCAGTTCTAAGACTTGTGATAAGAAAAACGACTTTTCCTTATACGGACACCTGTAAGCAATTTCTTTCTGAGTCTGTGTAAGGGGAACTTGGTGGAGATTTTCAAGTCAAGATGACATATTAAGTACCCATTGAAATACTCACTTCCACTCAAATAACTAGAAATACTAAATAAAATCTGTTAAATTACACTTGTCTTTATGTACATAGCTTGGAAGAAAAGAATAATGAGAAATATCCACGTACCAGAAATGTCATGAGTTTGAGCTAAAGTCTAGCAACCCACGGTATAAGAGGCAGAGCCTGGGAATAGACAGAGCAAAAAGATTTGGAATTTCAACACTAACATGAGGGATGAGAGTTGGAACTACAAATCTCATTCCTGTAGTGAAAAAACAAAACCAAAAACAAACAAACAAACAAACAAAAACGTTGGGTTTCCTGTTTAAGAACAGGACCTGGAAAGCAAATTAGCCACCTAATCCAGTCAGGTGGATTACTAATCCTAATGCAGTCAGGTGGATTACTGGAGGCCAGGAGTTTGAGATCAGCCTGGCCAATGTGGCAAAACACCATCTCTACTAAAAATACAAAAATCAGCCAGGCATGGTGGCATATGCCTGTAATCCCAGCTACTTGGGAGGCTGAGGCATGAGAATCACTTGAACCTGGGAGATGGAGGTTGCAGTGAGCAGAGATTGCACCACTGCACTCCAGCCTGAATGACACAGTGAGACCATGTCTCTATATCAATAAATAAAATGCCAATTAAGTACAATGACATACAGTATAGTGATATTTCAGAATATTAAAGTTACAGAAATTTTACAATTTTCCAGAAACGAAAGAAGAGACTGTTACTAATAAATAACAATTGGGAGGGAGGGAGGAAGGAAGGAGAGAAAGAGAAAGAAAGAGAGAGCAGAAGAGAGAGACAGAGAATACACAAATTAAATGTATCAGGAATTTAAAATGGTAATTAACATAAGTTATAATTGTCATTTGATAAAATAAGACTCTTGGGCTATTTAATGGCAATATATTTTAAAATTTGATAAAATGGGAAGTTTTCTAGAAAATGTTAAATTTTGCATACCTACCTATAAAATGTTTTAAAAATCTCAATGGAGAGTCAATAAACATTAAACAAATTGAGCTAGTAGTTTTAAAAACCACCCCTCCCCAAAGAGTCACAACCATATAGTTTTATAAAACTTAAAACCACAAATAATACCTATCTTATATGAACTAGAAGGCATAGATAATCCCTATCTTATAACAACTCTTCCAAATAATAAAAAGAAAATGTGTTATCTATGATGTTAATATAGTATTTACAGCAAACCAAGATAAGGAGTCCAAGAAAAGGATTTATAATCCATTTTCACTTATGAACATGAATGCAAAATTTTTAAATAAAATATGAGGTAAGCAAGTCCAACTTCATGTATGTGTGTGTATATATATATATATGCATATATATATATATCTGTAATTTTATATATGTAAGGTATGTGTACAAAATACGACATAACCAAGTAAGTTTGGAAGTATAGTTCATCGTTAGAAAACCTATCAATGTAAATACATTAGGGAAAAATAGACACTTAAAAAGTCACAAGAAAAGTATAAAGTACAAGAAATATACATTTGACTACGTCAAAATGTAAATGATCATCTCAATAGATTAACGACAAACTTGATAAAAATGCAACAATACCCATTCATGATTAAAAGAAAGAAAAAAGCCCAGCAAAGTAGCACCAAGAGAACATCCTGAAGAGGAGCTTTCAAAAGCTAACAGCAAACACCTTATGAAATAACAAACTTCAGAAGCATTCCCATGAAAGTAAGAATAAGAGATATTATTTTTCATTATATCATAAAATTTATGTATAAGAAAACACTAACTCAAAAAAGAGTAATGTGATATATTCTATTTTATGTTTTATATCTATACTCTTAAATTAAGAATTAAAACATTTGATGAATTATAAACTACAATTTTTCTAATTTACATAAATAAAGCTAATTGTCTTTATCTAGAAAAAAAATGGATATAAATCCCATCCAATGCAAAAAGAAAAACAAATGAGACATAAAGATGAGAAAAGAAGAAACAAAATTGTCATAATTCATAGTTGATAAAATTTACCACAGAGAAATCCAAGGAAGGCAAAATGCAGTATTTTAAAACTAGGAGGAAAATTCAGCAAAGTTGCTTTGCTCACGATTGATATTCACTCAAACATTTATATTTATTTTTATACTTAATAGCCAATTAAAAAATTTTCATTCAAAATAGTAACAAAACTCAAAAGTATAGAGTTTAATATAAAATACACAAAATATTTTTAGCTAAAATATGCACAAAACTATTGAAGACATAAACAAGAATTAAATAATTAGAAAAACAGAACATGTTCATGGATAAGATTCAACATTTAAAAAAAAGTCTCTAAATAATTTATGATTTTATGCAATTCCAATCAAAAATTCCTATAAGAATTTGCAAAAAACCAGACAAGCTGATTATAAAATTTACTTTATAAAGCTGCCTGATTATCAAGAATATTTTTAAGGATAACATTAAAAGTCTATTCTACCACACAGCAAGACATTAAAAATAATTTAAACCATGCTACCTTCACAAGAATGTACAAATAAAGTAATGAGACACAATAGATAGCCTTACGGTATATCACAAATCCCTGGGGAAGAACATTGTTCAATGCAGTACATTTGGTTTTCAGAAAGAAAAAAAATTATATTTCTACTTCATACAAGAAAAGAATTAGATTGGTTAGGAAACTAAATGTGGAAATCAAAACTGCAAACCTATTAAAAGCATGAGTTAGGGTGGGAAAGGTTTTCTTCAGCAAGTTGCCAAAAAAAGCAAAAGAAAGATAAATATATTTGACTATATAAAATGTACAATGGCTGAACATCAAAATATACTCTAACTTACTCTATGAGTTCACTTATGTAAATGTTTAAGCAAGCAAAATTAGTCTATGGTGTTTGAAATCAGAATAGTGGTTAACTTTGAGGAAGGGGTGAGTAGTGATTAGACAGGAGTATGAGGCAGCCTCTGGGGGTTGATGTTCTTTCTTCTGATCTGGGTGATTACACTTTCTGAAAATTCATCTGACTGTATATATATGTGTGCACCTTTCTATATGTACATTAGCTAACTTTAAAATTTAAGATAAACACAGATAGTCTAAACATGATTAAAAGGCAAACACAGCATTAGAGAGCATTTAGATTAGATATAAAGAAAACTTAGTATCCAGAATATATATTTTTGTAAAACTTCAGAAAATCAAATTAAAACAATATACCATTTTCAACCTATCGTCAAAATTGACATGAACTTTTAAGACTTCAAATCTCAACAGTTAAAAAGTTATGAAAAATGGTATTTGCATATAAAGACATTGAAAAAAATTAACTGATTTGAACACTTTAAGAAGCAATTTAGCATCATTTCTATTAAAACTGAACATGTGTATTCCTCACAAACCAGCAATTCCACTGACGTATATACACCATAGAGCATTAATTTTCAAGCTGTATATTGTGGCTCATGAAGAAGTTCATAAATCAACTTCATGTATTATACGTATTATACATGTATTATATGTATTATAACCAGGATTTTTTCACGAAATAAAAATAATAAAATAGTTGAGGTGGGAACATACCAAAATATTGGTCCATGGACAGCTGCCAGTTTAAGACATGCTCATTACTAGCCCAAATGAAGAAACCAGAGTCAAGTTTTTCAAAAAACTAAATTTGTTAATTTAATTTTTTAAATTCTGAGATTGTCCTAACAACTTTTTAAGTACAAAAATAGCTCATTCAATTATAAATTATGGTGATTCTTAACACTGGCTGTGAGATTTTTAACATTTACACCTAGCAAATTTAAAAATCAGACAATCTGTGCGCATCTTCAATTGTTTTTCTGAAATCTCACTATATTCGACATCCCAAAGCCTGACTCACTACTTTATTCCATACCTCAGCTGTCCTAAGTAGGTCAAAGTCATATATTGATTCTTTAAAGTGGTATTAATCACTCACTCATTCTTTAACATATTTAATGGATTAATATGAAGGGGGTTGAGACACACTGATCAATTAGCTTGATTTAATTCCACACAGAGGACTTGTAAAAATATGTGCCATTGTTAACAAGCGCATGCCAACAGAAATAGATGGATTTTTGTCAATCCATCATCACTGTGAAAAACAATCCAGGGGATAGGTCAAAAACCTCATCTCTATTTGAATATAATAGTTCATGAGTACTGTATTAAGCAATCTGAGTAGGCAAGAATTTAGAAAATCAAAGGGCAGTAAAGGTCTAGAGCCCACTTGAATTAGCTCACTGGAGCAGTTGTGACAAATAGAAATGGAACAAGCCTGGTATTCTAACATGGGATTTACACTTAACTCTGACTCACTCTCATTGTATCTAAACTTAAGTTTACAGTCTAGAAATAGATGTCTATATATTGTCTAAAAGTTTAAATGCCTTGCAAGTTTTACATTAAAAATGTTAAGCAGTTAGGTATTTATAAAGCTGTAAAAGATGAAAAACTGATCCTTCAGTTACGTAAAGACTATAAAGTCATTTTAAAAAATCAATCTATGAACCAAAATAACTTCCAACATTATGAAATATTTTAAAAACATTTATTGAGTCATAAAATGTTGACATGGTGTGGCAAAAGTCCTGGCTTGGTCATATTTTAGATTTCTGCCCATTGACAAATTACTTTCCACTTGCAATGTCTATAATATTTATCTTAACCCTTCCCACTTTGCAAGTGAAGAAACTGAGGCCCAAAGAGGTGACAAGACTTTTCAAGGCCACATAAGTAGTTAGGCCATAACCAAGGTTCCCTGGCTCTCAGTCCACTGATCCATGAGCTGCAGCACTTTGCTTCTCATGGATTATTTGTAAGCCAGACAGAAACTGAACCCACTTAAGAAGAGTACACCTTACCCACTCAGCCACCAGTGCCCAGTGGATTTAAGTCTGAAGAGGAAAATAAGTGTTAACAAGCAGCACAAAATGCTGTATTCTTGTTCGTAAAGAAGCAATAAGTGCCATGTTCCACTGATCTGTGGTCCACTTAGCAGAGCTTTCTTAATTTGACAGTAAAATAAAATAACATTTGATGTAAGACTGCTTTTCTCCCTGGCTTCCTTTAAATGGTAAAAACATGCTCTGAAAATATTCTAGTTTCATTTATGACTGTTTTCTGTTCACTTAACTTCAAAAGGTTTTTATATGGTAATTTAGGATTATAAATTTTGCCATTTTTCTAAGATGAAAAATACTTGATTTTATGTACTCTACATTTATGGATTTCAAGTGGTCCTATAGTTCCTGGATATAATGTCTTCCTGTTGTGAACCCTACACTTAAGGAAGACTTGAATATTACTGATTCCCTAATCTCTCCTGGTTGTATGAACTAGAGTTCCAAATACAAATGCCTTCAGAGGCTAAGCAACAACATAAATACACGAAGTGACCATTTTGAGTGGTGAGGACTTAACAGGAGAGTTCACGTCATTTGTTTTATTCTACCTGGATTTTGAAATCAAGTAGAATTATAACAGAAGTATTGGGGAGAGTGTCAGTGAGCAATTAGCTAAAAGCTTTGGAAGAAGGGAAGAAAAACTGAGATGATCATTTAAAAATGAAGGTCCTGCTTTCTTTCAATTCAGACTCCAGTCAAGTGTTGAGTGACAAATCCCAAGGAGGAGGCAGGATTCGTGCTCTAGCAGCCTCCACAAGAACCAAGCTCAGGTTGCCTAAATAGTTCAGTGCTGTAAATAGTTCAGTTCCAGTATCATGGCTCTTTTATCCTAGCTTTGACCAATGATGACTACACTTTGTTTTTAATCACCTATAGTTCCCTTCCTATGCCTTATTTTGCCTGAGAAAACGTCTTTAATTCATTAGTTTTAGCTAAGAATAGATTATCCTAAACTTACATCATTAAAAAAAAATAACTGATGTAGATGAATGAACCAGAAAGCAATAAAAAAACTGAAGCACAAAGAGCACCCCTCACATTCTCCAATCCCAAACCCCCACATTCTATCTATAAGAGGAGAGAAATCGGTATCACAGAAGAAATGTTCAAGTAGCGTTTCCTTTCTTAAATAGTTGTTTCCCTAAACTGTGCTTCTAAATACCCAATTAATTTCTCAGACAGAATGATAGTGATAGAGGCAGGAGGCAGAGAAATCCTAGGCAGATAGGGGCAGGTCCCCAGCAAAACCATATCCCTGAGCCAAAAAGCTTGAAACCTGCAGCCCAATCCCTGCTTGCCCACTCTCTCTCAATTGGTTCTTTCTGAATAATGTCTTTTTATTAATCCAATGTTGCCTTTTCCAAACTTACCTGTGCCCTGCCCCACCCCTCATTCTGTGCCTATAAAGACCCAAGACTCAGTCGGTAGAGAAAGAAATAAGTGGATTGACTGGAGAGTGATAACTTGACTTCAGAGGGACTGCTGGACTTTGGAGGAGAGATGGCTAGAGATGGCCAGACTTAAGGGAAGGTTATCTGCCTGTCTTATCCCCTCTCTAGCTCCCCTCTCCACTGACATCCTCTTCCATCACTAAATAAAATTCTTTACTTTCACCATCCTTCAAGAGTGCATGCAACTTCATCATTCTTGGACGGCAGACAAGAGCTTGGGACTCAACATGTGTAGGTACCTAAAAAAGGCTGTCACACTGGCCATTTGCCCTTGCTGGTGGAGGCAGCTACCCCATGCAATGAGGCAAGGGGCCCACTGAGCTGATAGTACATGGCTGTCCACAGACAGCAGAGCTAAGAGAGAGAAACCCTCTGGGGCTTCAGGGGTCACAGGCACCCCCACCTGGGCAACGTCATGGAGCCTGCACAGAGCCTGCTCCTGCCGGCACCCAAAGCTGCCAGCCAGATCCCACACTCAGTTGCTCACGCACTCCCTCACATAAGAGGTTGAGTGTGGTGGGCCAAGTAAATGGGGCACCCCCATCGCAAGTCCAACTATGGGGTCAAGAAAAACTCCTGCATCAAGCATCTCAGAGAAACTCTCTTGACCATAAACTACAGGCCTTAGACCAAAATATAATTCCACCAAGAGCACAAACGAGATTTTTTAACTGCCCATTTAAACTAAGCTCAGAATGAGAGGAAATAGAGCAATTTGAGAATTGAGACAGTCAATTAAATGAGACTAAACTTCTTCCTAAAACCCTGCCCAGAGATGTGTTCCAGGGCTTTCTACTAGCCATGCTGTTTTCATGGTTGTATTTACTGCAGAAGTTTCTGTGATCAATTTCACAAATTTCACACAGTTTGTACTCAAGACCAGTAGCTTGTGAACTTGCAAAAGAGAAGAAAAGACAGAATGAAGTGATAACTGATTAAAAAATAGAAAGTTACAGCAAGAAGGGACTCAGTTGGTTCAATTCTACATTTTACAGGAACAGACACTGAGCCTTTGGTAGTGCCATGGTCAAAACAAGAAAAATGTGAGTGGCAATCTTGGTTTTCACTTTTTTCTAACTTCATATCCAGTTCTTTTTCTACCACTCAACACTGCCTATGTTGGTAAGGACTTTTTAAAAAAATTCTATTGAAGTAATACCAATGTGCACATAGAAGAGCAATTAAACAGATATACATTTTAAAAGTTAATAATAATAATGCAAGCACTTGTGAAATCACCAGCCAAATAAAAATGAGAATATTGTTAGTCCCAGGGAAACCTTCACATGCCCGTCCTCACTGTACCTCCTTCTTCCCTCCAGGGGAAATCGTTCTCTTATTTATGTAATAGCTGTTCCCTTGCTTTAAAATTTTACTACTTATTCCCCAATAATGTATTTTTAAATTTTTGCTTATTAAATAGAATCACATAATCATATGTAAACTTTTTATCTGACATCTTTCATTTAACATTTATTTTGAGATTTAACAAAGTTGATGTGTAGAGCTATAATTTCTTCATGTCATTGCTGTATAATATTCCACATGTTTCATATATGTAAATATACCATATTTTAGTCATTTATTCCACTGCTTTGGGGGGATTTTCTTTGAGACAGAGTCTCATTTTGTCACCCAGGCTGGAGTTCAGTGGCACCATCTGGGCTCACTGCCTCCTGTGTTCAAGCAATCCTCCTGCCTCAGCCACCTGAGAAGCCAGGATTACAGGTATGTGCCACCATGCCTGGCTACAAATTTTTGTATATTTAGTAGAGGTGGGGTTTGCCTATGTTGGCCAGGCTGGTCTGGAACTCCTGACCTCAAGTGATCCACCTACTTCAGCCTCCCAAAGTCCTAGGATTACAGGAGTGAGCTACCATGCCCAGCCTATTCTACTGTTGATAGACAACTGGCTGTGTCTAGTTTGGCTCTATTATAAAAAATATTATGAACATTCTTAAACATGCCTTCCAGGTTACATGTACAAGAGCTTCTTTAGAGTATATACCTGTAGAGATTACAATTTCTAGGTTGTGGAAGGTGCACATAGTCTACTCAGAATGCCTTTGGCAGCAAAAAACAAAACAAAAAGAAACCATGAAATTCTAACTTAAAATTACTTAAACAATAAGAACATTTACTATTCTATGTAATAAGAAGTCTAGACTTAAGGAAAATCTAACATTGTTCATTTCAGTGGCTCAACAGTGTCATCAGCGATCCTGGTAATTTCCATCTTCCACTCTGCCATCCTCAGGATCTCTCTCACTTTGCTCTCAGGCCAGGCCCCTCATAATCACGAGATAGCTGCAACAGCTCCAGATATTATGTACAATCATGACCACACCCAGAGAGACAAGAGGCCATCTCCTCTGATGTTTCTTTTTTGGTATAAGAAAACCTTTCCCTGAAGCCCCCAGCAAACATTCTCACACCTCGTAGGCAAGAATTGCATCACATACCCTACCTAAAGGAATCACTGGAAAGGGAAATAAAATTCAACTAAGCCAATTAAAATATTTAATACACATCCTCAGAGCCTGAAGAGAGGCCCCTTCCCTGAGCACCTAAATTATTGGCAAGAGGTTGTATCTTTTACCCATTTCTCTTAACTTTTGCTGTCATTAAATATGGTGTGTATTTTTATTAAGGAAAATGAAATTTCTAACATATTTGCATTAGAGAGAAGAGCATAATAAATAAAATAATAAATAGCCTACCAACCAAAAAAAGTCCAGGACCAGATGGATTCACAGCTGAATTCTACCAGAGGTATAAGGAGGAGTTGGTACCATTCCTTCTGAAACTATTCCAATCAATAGAAAAAGAGGGAATCCTCCCTAACTCATTTTATGAGGCCAACATCATCCTGATACCAAAGCCTGGCAGAGACACAACAAAAAAAGAGAATTTTAGACCAATATCCCTGATGAACATCGATGCAAAAATCCTCAATAAAATACTGGCAAACCGGATTCAACAACACATCAAAAAGCTTATCCACCATGATCAAGTGGGCTTCATCCCTGGGATGCAAGGCTGGTTCAACATTCGCAAATCAATAAACATAATCCAGCATATAAACAGAACCAAAGACAAGAACCACATGATTATCTCAATAGATGCAGAAAAGGCTTTTGACAAAATTCAACAGCCCTTCATGCTAAAAACGCTCAATAAATTCGGTATTGATGGAACGTACCTCAAAATAATAAGAGCTATTTATGACAAACCCACAGCCAATATCATACTGAATGGGCAAAAACTGGAAAAATTCCCTTTGAAAACTGGCACAAGACAGGGATGCCCTCTCTCACCACTCCTATTCAACATAGTGTTGGAAGTTCTGGCTAGGGCAATTAGGCAAGAGAAAGAAATCAGGGGTATTCAGTTAGGAAAAGAAGAAGTCAAATTGTCCCTGTTTGCAGATGACATGATTGTATATTTAGAAAACCCCATTGTCTCAGCCCAAAATCTCCTTAAGCTGATAAGCAACTTCAGCAAAGTCTCAGGATACAAAATTAATGTGCAAAAATCACAAGCATTCTTATACACCAATAACAGACAAACACAGAGCCAAATCATGAATGAACTTCCATTCACAATTGCTTCAAAGAGAATAAAATACCTAGGAATCCAACTTACAAGGGATGTAAAGGACCTCTTCAAGGAGAACTACAAACCACTGCTCAGTGAAATAAAAGAGGACACAAACAAATGGAAGAACATACCATGCTCATGGATAGGAAGAATCAATATCGTGAAAATGGCCATACTGCCCAAGGTAATTTATAGATTCAATGCCATCCCCATCAAGCTACCAATGAGTTTCTTCACAGAATTGGAAAAAACGGCTTTAAAGTTCATATGGAACCAAAAAAGAGCCCACATCTCCAAGACAATCCTAAGTCAAAAGAACAAAGCTGGAGGCATCACGCTACCTGACTTCAAACTATACTACAAGGCTACAGTAACCAAAACAGCATGGTACTGGTACCAAAACAGAGATATAGACCAATGGAACAGAACAGAGTCCTCAGAAATAATACCACACATCTACAGCCATCTGATCTTTGACAAACCTGAGAGAAACAAGAAATGGGGAAAGGATTCCCTATTTAATAAATGGTGCTGGGAAAATTGGCTAGCCATAAGTAGAAAGCTGAAACTGGATCCTTTCCTTACTCCTTATACGAAAATTAATTCAAGATGGATTAGAGACTTAAATGTTAGACCTAATACCATAAAAATCCTAGAGGAAAACCTAGGTAGTACCATTCAGGACATAGGCATGGGCAAAGACTTCATGTCTAAAACACCAAAAGCAACGGCAGCAAAAGCTAAAATTGACAAATGGGATCTAATTAAACTAAAGAGCTTCTGCACAGCAAAAGAAACTACCATCAGAGTGAACAGGCAACCTACAGAATGGGAGAAAATTTTTGCAATCTACTCATCTGACAAAGGGCTAATATCCAGAACCTACAAAGAACTCAAACAAATTTACAAGAAAAAAACAAACAACCCCATCACAAAGTGGGCAAAGGATATGAACAGACATTTCTCAAAAGAAGACATTCATACAGCCAACAGACATATGAAAAAATGCTCATCATCACTGGCCATCAGAGAAATGCAAATCAAAACCACAATGAGATACCATCTCACACCAGTTAGAATGGCGATCATTAAAAAGTCAGGAAACAACAGGTGCTGGAGAGGATGTGGAGAAATAGGAACACTTTTACACTGTTGGTGGGATTGTAAACTAGTTCAACCATTATGGAAAACAGTATGGCGATTCCTCAAGGATCTAGAACTAGATGTACCATATGACCCAGCCATCCCATTACTGGGGATATACCCAAAGGATTATAAATTATGCTGCTATAAAGACACATGCACACGTATGTTTATTGCAGCACTATTCACAATAGCAAAGACTTGGAATCAACCCAAATGTCCATCAGTGACAGATTGGATTAAGAAAATGTGGCACATATACACCATGGAATACTATGCAGCCATAAAAAAGGATGAGTTTGCATCCTTTGTAGGGACATGGATGCAGCTGGAAACCATCATTCTTAGCAAACTATCACAAGAACAGAAAACCAAACACCGCATGTTCTCACTCATAGGTGGGAACTGAACAATGAGATCACTTGGACTCGGGAAGGGGAACATCACACACCGGGGCCTATCATGGGGAGGGGGGAGGGGGGAGGGGGGAGGGATTGCATTGGGAGTTATACCTGATGTAAATGACGAGTTGATGGGTGCAGCAGACCAACATGGCACAAGTATACATATGTAACAAACCTGCACGTTATGCACATGTACCCTACAACTTAAAGTATAATAACAATAAATAAATTTAAAAAATAATAATAATAATAAATAAATAAATAAATAAAATAATAAACCCCATCCCATAAGCTCACCATCGCCCAGCTCCACAATTAACTCATGGCCCATTTCCCTTTGTCTATATCCTACCCATCTCCCCTATCTTCCCCTAGATTCATTTGAAACATATCCAGCTATAATGTCATTTCATCTGTAAACATATCACTATATATCTTAAAAGGACTCTTTTTAAAACCAAACCACAATACAGTCAAGATATCTTTTAAAAATAACAGTTTTCTAATATCAACAAATATACTGTCAATGTTCAAATTTCTCCAATATCTCATAAATGTGTGTGTATTTAAATATTTTGTTTGCATTGAGATTCAAATAAAGCTCAAATATTGCAAGTGCTTGATATGTCTCCTAAGTAGGACCAGTCATTCTTTAAAAAAATCAAAGTTCAGTAAATGAGGAAGATGTGCAGTTGAGGAAATGATAGCACAGGTCGAAGCCCCCAGGTTAATAGGCTGCAACCGTGATGTGAATGGCCTCCCTCTAAGATCCACAGATGACAGTCAGTAGTCACACCCAGAAATGCTGTATCAGGGCAAGTTACATTATAATCTAGCAGAACTTTGTGTCCCTGAATAGGGCAAGAAATAGTAAAGATTCAGATCTCTCAGGAAAAGCTTATCAAAGAGAAAAGAAGATCATTAAAAGCTGAGTAGGGAAGAACGTGGAACTAATCTTAATTTCATTTCAGCAGGAATTTGTCTTTAAGAAATTAGCCATTATCAAGAGATTAATACAGATGGTGAAAGACCAGAAAGTTATAGTTCCCTGGAGAATATCTATTGATTAAAATGAAATTAAAAGGTATAAAAGATAATGGCTCCAACTCAACACTTCATTATAATCAATCTGCTTTTAATCTATGCTTTGTTTTTAAAATTAGGTTATAAATACTTGAAATTATTGGTATTGGGTTATTTAAAACGTAGAACTGAGAAGATAAACTACTAACAGAAGAAGTGATATAGAGCTAATAAGACCTCTTGCTGCTATTTATTACTACCTCTCCTGCTTCTAATCTAAAAATGATTTGCAGTAACAAATATATAGATTTGATAAGACAGGAAAAACATCAAAGCAGAGTAAAAAGGCAGGATTCAAGAATGAGAGAAGGAGCAAAAAAGGAGAATTAAAGCAAAAAAAACATGGGTTTTAAAGGAAGGTATTATCAAACAGAAAATGATGGCAAGAAATTCCTTATACTTTAGATACTTAGGCATTTATTTAATGTTATTTTAGACAAGTAATAAAACTAATAAAACTTTAAAAAGCTTGCTGTCTTCTTTCTCCATTTTCCCAATCTGTTTTTTGTCCACTATGTAAGGGAACCAAGGTCATAAGTCAGCTGTGGTAGTTCAATGAACAGAAAATGCCGAATACCAGCACGGCTTCTTCAGGGCTTGGGCATGGAAGGATGGCTGTGCCCAAGGAAGGGTCTAGGCCAGTGCTTCTCAACAAAGAGAAATTTTACCTCCAAGAGACATCTGGCCATGTCTAAAGACATTTTTATTTGTACTATTGTCAAACAAAATGCCAATTTGATGTACTTTTGTCATCTATTGGGTAGAGATCAAGGCTGCTACTAAATGCCCTACAATGCATCGGACAGCCCCCTACAATAAAGACTTATCCAGCCCAAAATGCCAACAGTGCTAGATTGAGAAACCCTGACCTAGTAGATGGAGCTCAACAACTTCAGTACATGAGCCCATCGTACACCATTAACATACATACAATAACTTCTCTCTCCTTTGTCCAACAAATTCTTTCTTTATATTTTTTCTTTGTCATTGCCTTTGCCATAATCAAAATGCAAAAACTCATTTCCAGTTTATTGCAAGCTTCCAACTGATCTCCTGGCTCACTTTAATTCATAGCACACAGCCGCCTGATTAATTTTTTTCAGACATTGTAATTCATTCCCTCTCACCTAAAGAATTGCAGTGGCTTCCATTTTGTCTACCATGGCTAAGCTAAAGTCCTCATCCTGACACCAAGCCAGTCCAAGACTGATTTTTCACTTTGATGATTTTACCTTCAATCACCATAGCTTTTTTGCTTCAGCCAAGGCATTAGAAGATCTTCCTGCAGTTCTGGGAGGAGTGCCTCTGCCCACCCCCGCCCTGTCTGGGATGTGAGGAGCGCCTCTGCCCGGTCACTGTGCAACCTTCAAAGTGTGTGATCTTTTCTGTCTTCCCCAAGTTTGAATTTTCAACATTAAAGTTTACTTTTCAATTAAAAAAAAAAAAAGAAAAATATCTTCCCTCTTTCCCTTCACCTAGTTCAACCTGTCTCCTGGTTGTTTCTTGCTGTTTGGTAAAGAATAATTCATGAAAAGTAAAAAAGTTTTTAAATTGCTTCTACCATGGATGAGCAGAACAACAGCAGAAACTCCTGTTAGGTTGGTGCAATTACTTTTGCACCACTCTAATACAAATTTAATAAGTTAAAGGAATTGAACTAGGCTTCTTTTCATTTCCTATGTCAGTCAGCTATTTTCAACATTAAAGACAAACAAAAAGGCTTTTTAAGCAAAACATCTCAATTAATTATACTTTCTTATTTTCTAAAAGGTCTAATTAGTGTAGTTTTTTTAATGAAAATCTTGCTTTAGAAACAAAGTAAATTAGGGAGATATCATTCATGCCTTTTAAAAAATCTGGTTTTTTAAATCTTAAAAAAAGGTACTTCAGGTTTAAAAAACATTCTTTACATATTAAACGCTACTGGTACAAGAAAAGATAAGTTATGAAAATTGGATTTACATTTTCCAGTGAAACCTACTGCATAAGAAAATTACTCCCCTATTTCAGATAATGCTACGTCAACAACATTTCTAGTACAGAAATTGGACATGTTTAGTTTGAATAAAAGAAAAATGAGCACTGTTTTAAAATATTTAAGAAGTTGTTATACAGAAAGATGATTAGATAAGCTTTCAAAGTTGCTTACTAGGGGAGAACCAGGACAAATAGGAGGCAGTTGCAAAGGGTAAGATTTTTGGCTCTGCATAAGGAGGAAGTCATATCGCCAATCCGATTTTGAAAGAGCTTCAGGAATGTCTCAACACCATTATTTCAGTTAGGAAAATGTCCTCTGGCCAAAAACTGACGACCTTTGCTGCAGAATTCCCTCCTTAATGTGTTATGTGTGATGCATGCCCTAGCCCCACTACTTCCAGCTTCAGTTTCCCAGAACTTCAGGATTCCAGCTTCTTTCAGCATCTGGGCAGTACTACATATCACACTTGGATGCAATTATATTGCTTCACTCTTCAGCTGCAGAAGTCCTCCTATTGTCTACAAAACAAAGTCATGACCCCTCAGCATGGTTTTCAAGGCCCTTCACAACCTGCTCATCATCACTCAACCCACTGCCTCACTCAGAAGGGTAAGTAAAGTTTTTGATGTAAAATAGGTCAAACTTTGTTCCTTTTTAGGTAGAGTTGAAGAACTGCCTTAGGAAAATGTTACAGATATGGTGCATTCAGAGAGTATAAAGGAATTTGAAAATCTTTATGGTCAAGTTAGAGAAATATGAACCAGATGTCAGGACATTTAGAAGGATCTATAACTAGATGATGATCAAATACTGATTAATGGAAGATTGCCAGCCTAAAGAGATGTTTCTAATGGTGGAACACAGAATGTTGCCTGCTCAATGTCATGGTTAAAAATATTGAACTTGTGTTCATCACATTTACAGATTTCATGATGCTGAGAGAGAAAGCAAATACATTGAACGGCAGAAACAAAAAGCTATATGACCAGGACACTGAACAAAAGCAGATAAAACCCAACAAAGGCAGGGAGACAATGACATCACAGAACCATTTGTGGGAAAGGCATAAAGATTTCATACACTTGCAAGCTTAATCCGAGTGTGACTCTCACCAGAAAAGAAGCTAATATAATCTTGGGTTGTATTAATAGACATACAGTAGCCATAATAAAGAAAATAAATGTTCCCCTGTCCTCTATAACCTAAATGAGAAAGGAATTGGTGATGGTTAGCCTGAGGAAAGAAGGTAGATTGATTGTTCTCTTTAAATATTTTTAAAAGGTGTCATGTTGAAGCAGCCCTCAAAAGTTCAATGTACAATAGGTAAAATAAAAGAAGAGATAAATTTGGGTTTTCTTTCTAGCAATGAGAACTGCCATGGAGAAAATAAAGTCTCCATTACCAGAATGGAGCAGTTTTACATAAACTGTAGGTTGGACTTAAGTCCTAGAGAGGAGATTAGAATAAATAACTTGGTATTTTAAACCTTGGGATTCTACAAGTTGAGCATCCCAGAAAGCTGAGGGTCACTGGGTAAAACTGTGGTACTAGTGGATTGAGAAGGGTGGGGAGTGGTGAAGGAAAGTTGCTCCATTCTCAAGAATTATGGAGCAAAACTCCTGTTGTCTCTGAACAGTTCTATTAGACATGCTGAACTGTACTTCCACACTCATTTGGTACAAAATCTAATAATATAATTATAGGGAAAATTATCTTTCCATTTTATGCTTTGTAAAAACTTAAAAACATTTCCTCTTCCTAAATACTCTGTAAGATCTCTTTTCTAAGTTGTGTACAACATAGATTTGCTAGGCATTTTCCAGGAGTAATTTTTCGACTATAATTAAGTAAAAGCCTAACAATCAATTGTATAATAAATCTGGTACTGAGAACTACAATTTGTGGTTCTAACATTTTTTGAAATTATTTTGTGTCTAAGACAACTAGTAAAATAAATATATCTATCTGCCTATATACATGGGTCTCTTCTCACATCGCTGTCAAAATGATGGCATTGGTCTGAGTGTTTTTGCTCTTCCACAATATTACAGGCATTTGGTCAGCATTCCTACAAGACTTACCTGTGCTGGCTTTGTATCAGTGATTCATGGACACATTCACTGTCTCAAGCTCCTAAGGACTTCCAGGCCTCTAATGTGGATGTTTCCCATTCCCCACCACCTCATCATATACTTCCTTGAAGCACTAGATATGGCAAAAAGTCTTACTGGGTCGGGCGTGGTGGCTCCTGCCTGTAATCCCAGCACTTTGGGAGGCTGAGGCAAGTGAATCACTTGAGGTCAGGAGTTTTGGACCAGCCTGGAAAACATGGCGAAACCCCATCTCTACTAAAAATACAAAAAGTAGTTGGGCATGGTAGCATGCACCTGCAATCCTAGCAACTCTGGTGGCTGAGGCAGGAGAATCACTTGAACCCAGGAGGCAGAGGTTGCAGTGAGTCTAAATCATGCCACTGCACTCCAGCCTGGTTGACAAAGCAAGACTCCATCCCCCCATCCCCCGCCAAAAAAGAAAAAAGAAATCTTGCTGACCAGAGCTCTCATAACTTCACTTTTCTGTCTTTCCTTTCTCTTGAGACAGTAGTTTCCAAATTTAGTGTTCATCAGAATTACCTAGGGAGCTTGTTAGAAATATGAATTCCAAGGCAGCATCCTTAGGTGTTCTGATGTTTGCCGTGAGAGGGAGAAACCATTTTTAACAAGTTCCCCTTCCCCCAGTCCGGGTATATATTATTTACTTATTTACACAGGCAGTCAATAGATTATGCTTTGAGAAACAATCTCCAAAGGATTCAAAATTGGCATGAGGAGAGATGTACACTGTAGTATTTTTCTCATCAGACCTAATACAATTTGTTGATGATCTACTTCTTTACATTAATGACTGATTAGGGTAAAGATGTCTCCCCATCCATATTCCCGAAAGTGACCTACAGATTCAATGTAATGCCTATCAAAGTTTCAATTACATTTTTTCACAGAAATAGAGAAAACAATTCCAAAATTCGTATGAAACCACAGAAGACCTTGAGTAGCCCATCAATCTGTAGCAAAAAAACAAAAATACCAACCAAACAAAAAAAACACTATGAAGCTGGAGGCATCACACTACCTGACTTCAAACATACTACAAAGCTACAGTAAACAAATTCAGCATGGTTCTGGCATAAAAATAGACATATAGACCAATGGAACAGAATAGAGAACCCAGAAATAAATCTATGCATTTATGGTCAATTGTTTTTGACAAACATTTCAAGAATGCACAATGGGGAAAGAACAGCCTCTTCAATAAACAGTGTCGGGAAAACTGGATATCCACCTGTAGAAGAATGAAATTAGACCCTTATTTCACATCATAGACAAAAGTCAACTCAAATGGATTAAAGACTTACATTTAAGATCTAAAACTGTAAAACTACTGGAAGAAAATGATATTAAGGAAAAGCTCCTTGACATTGGACTGGACAATGATTTTTTTAATGTGACCCCAAAAGCACAGGCAACCAAAGCAAAAATAGACAAACAGGAGTATATCAAAATAAAAATTTCTGCACAAAAAAGGAAATAATCAACAGAATAAAGAGACAGCCTATGGAATGGGAGAAAACATTTGCAAACCATACATCTGATAAGGGGTTAAATATCAAAAATGTATAAAAAACTCAAATAGCAAGAAAACAAATAATGCTATTTAAAAATGAGCAAAGGACCTGAATAGACATTTCTCAAAAGAGGACACACAAATAGCCAGCAGGCATATAAAAAATGATCAGCATCACTGATCATCAGGGAATAGCAAATTAAAACTACAATGAGATATGACCTCATACCTGTTAGAATGGTTTGAATAGAAGAGGAAAAAAATAACAAGTACAGACGAGAATGTAGTATAAAGGGAACCACTGAATACTGTTGATGTTGAATGTGGCTGGTACAGCCATTATGAAAAACAGTACACAGGCCCTCAAAAAGTTAAAAATTAAAATTAAAAATAGAACTATCATATTTCTAAGTCTGTGGATATTTGTTTTTCAGTACTGCAGTTTTCAAACCCAAAGATTCTAAACTCTTTGAAGAATCATAATGGTTCCCTGATCTGCTTTAATTGCAATGTCCATTCATATGATTTTATTTTTTAATTATTTACTGACAACATTTACTGCCTTAGTGGCAGCAGTTTCTATATCAGAGCTCGATGCAGAGAATTAATATTTGTGCACAAGTCAAAGGGATGGGCTCCCAAGATGGACTGTAAACTAGAGTCACAGTCTGGGTCCCAGTGCTGCCCCCATGCCATACCCACCTCTTTTTCAGGGCCAGGGCTACTGTTATCATCACCACCAATCTAGACCCCAGTCTTGAGCCCCAGCTGCAGCCCATCCCACTAGGGGAGCCAAGGGATCCCAGACTGCCTAAGGCATGTGCTTGCCAGATCAGATGCTTGTTGTGTACCACTGCCTGCTGCTAGGGTACCTGCCAGCTTGAACCCAAGGGGGGCCATACCTGCAGGGGCTCCTCTGCTCATGCAGATGTTCCTTATTCCATAAGCACAAAACTAAAATTATGAAGAATTCAAGAGGGCAACAGGAGAGCACTAAACCAAGTGCAGGGCCCTTTCTGAGAGAAGGGTTGTGTGTAGCTGCACCAGGCTGTGCACCCATGAAACTGGCCCTGCTGGAAAGAAAAGTGATGCAGTTCCTGGGAATTAAGTAGATGTGACAATTTATACTGTCATCTTAGGAGCACAATAGGAAGAGGGACTTCTTTCCTCTGTATTTTACTGTACTCATTTCTCAAAAATATAGCCCTCAGCAATTCTTCTGATCTTGCAGTGCCAGAAGCTGAAGTCTTAATTTATAATTTTCCCCGCTTAGTATATTTGCTACCTCCTCTAAAAAAAAAAAAAAAAAAGGTTGTCATTTATTTTTCTTATTAAGATGAAACCCAGTGGATCTGTGATGCCGAGCTATCTCTTATCCACACGCAACACTTGCAGGTATTAAGTTTTTGGAGGAAAAAGTATTTCTCTCACATTTCCTAAACCATACAAAACTATTTTTAAACAATACAGATGCCAGTCATTTGACCAGAATGGAGGCCTGTCAGAACTTTTACCAGAACAGAGTTTACTTTCCAGCCAAAAACCTTGCATCCTGAGAAAATGATGTTTAGTCTGGTGACCCTTACCAGCCTGCCAAGCCCTGTGACCCAAACTTTTCTGAAATTTCTGTGTTCCTGTATTCTGCTTATCATAGAGTCTCTCTCTACCTTGCTGTTTTTGCTAACTAGAATCATCATCATTCCAGCACAAGCTTATAACTACCTTGGTATTCAGACTTATGGTCTGTTATTTTTGTGAACTAGTTTTTTATATTTAAGGATCTCTCTCCTTCAATTTCTGTTCACAAGCCTAAATCAAAGTACTACGTTTTGAGTCCATTTGTGTTCAGCAAAGAAGGCATATTTAGAAACACTGAATATATATTTACAGTTAACTTCTTTTTCTATCCAAGTTACCTGGTTTAATGCTGTCTTATCTACCCCTACTTTGTTGTAAAGCATTTTGTTTTGGAAATATTTCCCCAAAATATGTACACATATATCAATATATGTATACACTCTATTTCATTTCTCCAATACTGAACATTTTCTCTGTGCTCTGACTGCTACAATAAGCACTCAACTGCAAGAGTTTATACACAGGCTAAAAAACGCTCACTGCTGAGTTCCCTCTTGTTCTGCCTTCCTACAGTGACTGTGTTTTGCCTTTCTACAGTGAGTGTGTTCTGTATGGTGTCCACGTTCCTCAGTCTTTATTTCTGCCAATTATTTTGGGTCTGGTCAAGCACTTTAACAGCTAACAGCTAACAAAATGTTTGGAAGTAGTAGAGGTGGGCTTGCATCCAAGAATGCAAGGAAAATATCATGGTGTATTATTTATTTAAGTTGTACGGCAGCTGGAGTTACCCTCAAAGAAATAGATATGGAAACGGATAAAGCTCAAAAGACGATTTCTTTCAGGGATTGGTGGAAGCACAGTGACATTACAATGGCATAATAAATATATCTGTAGCATGGGACAATTGACCTGCCTACAAGATGACTGGGCCAGGAGCATGACATAATTTCAAGTCACTTGAAGAAAATTGAAAAGGTATTCAACATCAACATAAAATACCAGGAATCCTTGGTCTTGACAGCTGTGCTCTAACAACCTTGTATGACATTAATTAAGTTAGCAATCCTATGTTCCAATATACATCCTCTTTGAAAAACAGGGTGTACATATACAATACAGTGGCATCTTCCTATAAAGCTAATCACTATAAGAACTGCTGTTCGATTTAACCTAATCCTAAAATTATTACTCAGCTAAAATGAATTATTATATTTAAGTTCATTTTCCATTGTACTTTCAAGATTCTTACATACCTACAAAATGATAGTTGGCAACATCATATTTATCAAAACTGAGTAGCTACAATGTTTTAGGCACTGGAGAGACAGAAAGGTAAGACATAGTGTTTCAGTACTCAAGAAGTTTGAAGAAAAGGCAAGAGCCAGTGATCACATACTGAGAACAAAGACCACATGAGTTCCAAGGTTGGAGGGAATGCTGAGGGTTCAAGTGGTTGGGGAGAGGTGTACAATTGTAGAGGGACTTGGGATGGATGCTAAGTAAGGATTGCACTTCCACAGGGCATGGAGCGATGGCAGTTACAATGCAAAGATGCAGAGGAAGGCACACAAATGGGGTTCAGGAAAGAGGCTGAAAAGCCTGAATTAATGGAAGAGCTTTTACGGGGCAGTGGTGGGAATGATTGCACCAGTCAGGAATCACTTGGTTGCATGTGATGGAAACCCAACTTGAACTAGCTTAACAAAAACGAGCAAATCAGGATAGCAGTTTGTCTTACACAATTCGGAACAGAAATCTGGCAGTGAACCTGGAAACATTTGGAACCAGGGACTCTCACTGTCTGTCATCCTGCTCCTCTGGGTTCGTGTTTCATCTTCTCTTTGGCTCTGCAGACGAGACACATGGTAGAAAACGTGAGCACTAACCTTCCTGAGTGCCGCAACTCACAGCTCCAGCAATTCAGAGAGGAGGAGAATGGGCATTGTTCTCATTTCTAAAATGAGAAGGACACTGACTGGCCAGGGTATATGATCAGTTTATTTACATGAAGACTCTTTTGAGAAGCCCAGAGATTAACTCAAGGGATATAAGGTACTTTAGAAAGGGGTGTGGTTCTAAAAAAGGTGTTTGAGAAAGAAAATGGTTATACTAAAAATGCATACATATTACATAGAAAAACAGTATTCATAAACATAGATACTCATTAAAATTTTCAAATGCCATATTTTCCATTTCTTAACCTACTCAACTTGAAATTATAAATGCTTAAAACCTCACATCAAAGTGCCAACCTGAAATAGAATTGATTCATTCTTTTTAGTCTTCCTCCAAAATAGTTAATTTCACCTGCAATTATTATAACAAAATGCTGAAGTAGATTTATCTTAAAGACTCACTGATGCTTTGTATTCTTTGTCAATGTCTCACTATATCCACATTTCTTCCTACTGTTTGTTTTTCTTTGTTTAACTAAACCAGCATATATAATTCTTTTACAAGTTAATCTGCTCTTTCTTCTAGTTCGAGTGAAATCTTTTTATAATGATAATTGAAGGAAACTGAGCTAACCCCCGAAGTATAGATTAATTATGTTATATCAGGATTTTATTGTGCATATTATGTTTTGAGATCTAAGATTTTACCAGTTTCTTATAATAAACCATATTATAAGGACTAATTACTGCCTTCATTCAAAAAAGATTATGCAATAGCTTTTGACTTAAATAGGAGCTCTGCATATTTCAAGGCTATAGGAAAAACTATAGGTAGAAGCATGATAGAAAAACTAATATTTGTTCTATGGCATCTCTGACATTTTAAGGGATATAGGTTCTATAGTCAACACTCCCCTTGGAACAATTTTGACATTTGTTTCCTGGAACATTCCTCTTTGCCATATTCAATCCCTTCAACCCAGGTCCGCTACACCATGTACCCCGAAAGCTGAGACTCAGCCTCCTTGGAAGCAGGAACCTCCTCTGACTCACGTGGCACTGTATCCCAGTACCTTCAATGGTGCTGAGGCCAGAGAAGGCAATCAGCAAATGCTGAATAAATGAATGAATCACATAAAATATTTGTATTCGTAAACAGAGTCAAAACATCCTTCAAGAAAAATGAACAAGGTTAAAATGGAGAGGTCAGTGAGGCAGAGACAAACATCCTATAATTGTTTCCTTCCTTTAAAAATGTCCCCTCATATGCACACACAGTAAGTTATTCTTCACATACCAAAGCTGAGTAATTCCAAACTCCTTTCATTCCAGTTCTGTTACTGCTTGAGGATAAAGTTCAGTCTTTAAAGGACAAAGCTTCTTGCCGGGAGTTGGCCAGATAGCTCAGGACACAGGTCTGCAGCCCATTCTGATTGTCCAATGTTTCTTTGGATAAACAGCATGATTGCACTGCCTGGAAAAGTAATTCCTTCTAGATGCTGGCAACAGTCATTCTGAACCATAAAAACTGTACAAGGAAATGATGAGAGTGTCAGCAAACTCAATCAGTAGGATGAGATCAGCTTTTACTGGGCTCCTTGGATAACCAGACAGCTCATAGCATGCTCCATGAATCAAATCTGCCCAAGCCCCAATATCTAGTTTGATACAGCACACCACATGTCTTTCTGTTACACCCAAGACATTGGCCTAATTAGCAGAAATGAAGAGCATATGGTTGGAGGGAAGGAAAGGGCAGACACTAGGAGTTCAAGGTATGTATGGGGCAATCCAGGGGGAGATATGGATTAGCAGATATAAAAGGCTAAAGATCAGTGATGACCTAAATCATAGCTAACATGTACTAAACACTTGCTAGACACTGTGCTAAGAGCTTAGCATATGTGACTTTACTTAACCCTTGCAACAATTCTTTGATATGCTCTGCTTTACTCCTCATTTTACACACAAGGAAGAAGAGCCTAAGTGAGAGTAAGCAATTTGTTCATAACTAACAAATGACAAAATTAGAATCCAAGCCACTGTTTTTCTGAATCCAGAGTCTATACCCTTAATCCCCACATACACTGTCTTATAGAAAAAAGTTCTAAGCTGAATCTCCTTTTTCCCTGCCTCCCATCACAGCTAGCTGTCTTATGGCCATTGTTTCTCTCCTTTGAATTCAGTTTAATCAGTCTCCAATGATAGCCATCACTTCCCATCTTCACCACTCCACTGAACCTGCTCTGAGTGTACCAGTTAGGATGTTTAGAAATGCAATTAGCGGAATACCCAGAGAGAAGCCTACATAAAAGAGTTGTTTTATTTTATTTTTTTCTCCCAGAATAGGAAAGCCCAAAGCTGAATAGGCCTATAATTTGTTCAGTAGCTCAATAATGTTATTGAGGACCCAGGCTGTTTCTTTCACCCTACACTCTTGTACACATTGGCTTCATCCTCCAGCCTGTTGCCCCATGATTGCAAGGCAGCTGCACTCCCTCAACTGCAACCAAACCGAGGAAAGAAGGAAGGAACAGGAAAATACCACTGCTTTTGAACTTTTTTCATTATATCAGACAAGAGATCAGTCATATTTTCCCTATGTCTCACTGGAAGTGTGTTTTAGGGCTGTCTCTAACTGAAAGGGATTCTAGGAAAGAAACGTGTCTGGTATTTTTATAGTCTCAGTTGTGGCAGGCAGGTTCTAGGATCCAGCAACATTAAAGAAGAGGAAGGGCTCTTGCTCTTTAGAAGCTTTTGTTTCCTCTTGAGTAAGCAAAGAGAAGTGTCTGCCACCTCCCTGTTAATTCAGAGGACCACATGTGGTAGAGATTTCTGGTGTTCACCAGCATCTGTATCCTTTTCTTCTTCATGGGTTCTACGTTTCTCAGCCCTTTGGGATCTAGACCAACAGAATGTGATCAAGTGACAGGATCACATAGGTTAAAAAGATTAAAAATGGATGTACCTTCTTCATAAGTTTTCCTCTACCCAAATGCAAAAGATTCTGTGGAGGATTAGGGAGTCACAGAGCTACAAACTGGAAGTAAGCTGGATCCCTGGATGACAGCATGGATCACAGCCCCTAAATCTACTCTGTTCTGTAACATGGATGAGGAATATATTGTGTTAAGCCACTCAGATGTGAGGGTAGTTTGTTACCGCAGTTAACCTGCCTTGATTAAACAGAACATACCTTTTTTGGAACTAAGATATATCCTATATGTTCAACAAGCAAAAAAGCCTATCCCCTACTACTTCATTAATTTGTATTATCTTTCAGGTCTCTGTAGGTATCTCAACCCTAGAATAATATAAAGTATGGAAGCAGAAAAATGGGTTATAACAATGGCAATTCAAGTAAAATTGGTCGGGGAAGCCAAGACTTGTAGAAATGGGATGTAAGATGTGTGCCTGGAGAGGGTAGCAAGAGAAATGAACAGAGGAAATCTATTTCACAATTTTTCTCTTCTCCTCTACTCAGCTACCCCTCCCTCTCACATACACATTCCTCTCTCTTTTATATTCAGTATGTGCATATCATTTGCACTTTTTTACTTGTAGATCTTGAAACATTCTTTGGAGTTTTGTAAATTCCCTATTAACATGAAACTTAAGATTCATGACATAGCCATTAAGAATCATGCCAACCTAGCCTCCCTAGCTAAAGAGATCTTCTATTTGGGAGAATATGACCGAGGTCTAGAGCAGGAATTTTCACTTGGTCTGAATTAGGTTTTTGGAAAAAAAAGAACACAGACTTACTCAGGCTAAGTCAAGGTAACAGGGATAACTATAAAAAGAAACAAAAAACAGAGACTTCCTAGGAATCCAAGAACAGAAAAAAACAAACTCCACAAATACAAAAGTTGCACTGGGGACTTCAACAGCAAAATTTCCGCATCTTCTCTTTAATGGCCATATTATTAAAGGATATATTATCAATTACTCTCTACATTTCTGTTTCTGTTGGAATAGCTTCTCAATTCTCCTACAATAAGCAGCTGTTTCCTCAACACTCCACCCTTTCACCTTAATACCTCTACTTACTTGCACCGCTTCTTTCTTCTTTTTTTTTTTTTTTTTTTTTTTTTTTTTGGGGAACGAACTCTTGCTCTGTTGCCCCAGGCTGGAAAGCAGTGGCTGGCGATCTGCGGCTCACTGCAAGCTCGGCCTCCCGGGTTGGCCCAGCCTCCTCCAGTCTCCCGAGTAGCTGTGGCTACAGGTGCCCGCCGCCACGCCTGGCTAATTTTTTGTATTTTTTAGTAGAGACGGGGTTTCACCGTGTTAGCCAGGATGGTCTCGATCTCCTGACCTCGTGTTTCGCCCGCCTTGGTCTCCCAAAGTGCTGGGATAACAGGCGTGAGCCACCTTGCCCGGCCTCTTTCTTCTTTATAACTTCTATTTGTTCATAATCCCCCACAGCTCCTATTCTTTCCCATGACATTTCTGCATGTATAATTTTATCTTCTCCTCAACTGCACCATCAGCTCCTACTGCTACTTGCCTTAGTCTAGCTGAGTCCACTACGGACAGGTGGAGGCAGACATTTGTCATACTGCAAATGGTTATCTAGGGCCCAGCGGCCATGGTCCTAACAAATACTGGGATGGACATAACCAGTATAACATTTACTGAGCTATTAATTCTCAATGGATAAACTTCACAGACCCGTGTTACGTAGTTTTATCAGTGTTCAAGCTGACGCTTGTGTGAATAGGCAAGGCAGCTATATATGCATTCTTTGACAAATATTCATAAGCATTGACTAAATAAAGCTAACTTTAGGTTTGAGCCCTGCTGGGGACAATATGTATACCACTACATAAGTGTACATAGTTGTACTTTGTAAGTATATATAGTGGTATACATAAAGACCTAAAATGAACTTCACAGTACCTCCTTCTCTTACCACTTTCATCTATTAAGGCTACCTGTTATGCCCACATCCAGCAATTTTTTAAATAAAGGTAAATTTCACCTTTTTAAAAATAAAGTAATACATGCAAATGGAAATTTTCAAATATTATACAAGAATACTAACAAATTACATGTCTCCCTGACGTCCTACCCAAGGCTCCTATTACTCCTCCCTAAAAGTAACAACTATGCTTCCAGAATTTTTATACAAACAGATTCAAATGTAAATGGGAAAAGGTAGCTGTAAAGGTGAAATAGGGAAGAAAAGCAATCGTACCCAATTTATTTGGACAATTGTAGGGCCCTTATGGAGCTGAAGAGTGGGCTCCTTTTCTTCCCCCAAGATACATAATGAGTCTCACTGTCCTGCTAGAAACCTCAGAGGGGAAATTCCACAATACAGAACTGATTGCTTCCATCAGATTCGAGTGAAAGTTCTTTGTGCAAGTCAGGTAGCACCTTTTAGGTTCTCGCCAAAATATACATGAATTGGTGGGTGAAAGCTAGCTGGCATCAAAGACCACATTTTATGTCCCATTAAATAAGACTGCTGCAGGAAGAAAAATCTGTCCATTCAGCAGGAAACTCCCAGACGCTCAGCCTGATAAATTAGAATCTCATCTAGCCCTTTTGTCCTCCCACCTTCATTTATATATGTCAGTAAATATTTCTCTCTCCAAATAACAAACATCGAAGGTCTGAGTCAAAATAGATTTTGTTGCTTCAGGAAATCTCATAAAGTTTGCAGCGATGGAGGCAATGCCCACTGCTCTGTGCTTATGATAAAAATCTCTAAAATTACTAAGGACCATCTAAAACCTCTAAGGGGACCCTGTGTAAGTTTCTCGACTCCTCATAATTCTGTCTTACCCTTTTAGTCTAGGTAATATACTTCTATTTGCCTCTCCTCTACTAAATTCTCAATTGTCCAGTAATGTCCTGCATTGCCCCACAAGAGAAAGTTAATCTCTTACTTTCAAAATATAAAAGATGTAGGGCTAAGCATGGTGGTTCATGCCTGCAATCCTAGCACTTTGGGAGGCCAAGGCAGGCAAATTGCTTAAGATCAAGAGTTTGAGACCAGCCTAGTCAACATGGCCAAACTCTATCTCTACAAAAAATAAAAAAAATTAGCTGGGCATGGTGGCATGCACCTGTAGTCTCAGCTACTTGGGAAGCTGAGGCACAAGAATTGCTTAAGCCTGGGAGGCAGAGGTTGCAGCGAGCCAAGATCTTGCCACTGCACTTCACCCTGGGCAACAGAGCAAGACTCTGTCTCAAAAAAGGAAAATATTTAAAAATAACAGATGTAGTTAACCCTATAAAAGCTGATACCTTGCCACTTCTTAATGATGATCTAGGACATGGTTCACCAAACTATAACCCACAGGTAAAATCTGGTTGTGTAAATAACACTTTATTGGAAAACAGCCACATTCAATTGTTTACATATTGTCTGTGGCTGCTTTTGCACTACAATGGCAGCATTGAGTAGTTCTAACCAAAACTATATGGCCCACAAAGCCCAAAATACTTACCATCGGCCCCATACAGAAAGAGTTTGTTTACCCTTGATGTAGGAGATTGGATGGGGCAATCTATCATGAACGTACTTTTGACAAAATACATAAGACTTGACAGACATTGGCCTTGTTATAAGACTACTGCTTATCTAACCTAAAGTCTAGAGGGATGCAGTCCCAGTTAGTTCATAAATTCAATAATAACCTCAGAGACCCTGGATTTTTACCTTCTCCCATTCTGCCATCTTTATCAGATTAATTTACCACTTCAGAGTTTCCAGATAGGTACAATAGCCACAGGCATCCTCTTAGGGCAGCAACTGAGACAGAAGAAATGGAAAAGGCAGAAGAGATTTTCTTATGAAATTCTTTATCATGAAAACAAAGTTTTCCCAGAAACCCTTGAAAGACATTCTCAAATTGTTTTGCATGCATAACCTTGGACCAAACACAAAGGGTACTGAGGTTGCTATGGTGGGTTTGGAGCCAGGGTTGTCATGCCTACTTGCATATTAGAATTATCAGCAAAGTAACCAACAAATTAGAAAACATTAACATCTGTGCCCTATCTCAATCCAATTATGGCAGACTCTTTCAGGTGGTTCCTAGTTCTCCTTTAACTCTTAAGAAGATTCTAGTAGGTAACCAGGACTGAGAACCACCAGTTGAACTAATCATGATTCACTTCCTGGGGCTGAGCATGTATGTTTCTACATGAACAAAAGCAGGGTTTATTGTCTGGGAAGAAAAAGGAACAACTGGGTAGCTTTTCGGTGGGCGATCAATGAAGTTTGTCACAGTCATCTACATAGACACTGAAGCAATTCAGATAAATGGTGGACTTAGGGGAAAGAGACTGGGAGCCAGGAACCACCCAGAATCTTCCATGAATGAGGGGGAGCACCTAGGAAGTTTATGGGCAACCCCTTCAAGCAGGGTAAAGGGCCATGAACTTCAATGGAAAAGAAGCCTACACGCAAAGATCACAGGAGACGGAGGTGTCGAGGGAGGGAAGGAATGCAGGAAAGAAAGGAGTGCTAAGGATACAATTAGTTCAATATCGGGCATATTGAAAGTAAAGTGTCTGTTATTTCAAGGTTGAGATGTCTAAAAGACTTACCAGTCTAGAGCTCAGAAAAGAAGTAAACTGCATTCTTTCTAGGACACTTTTTAGAACAACAGGTGGCTACTAAGAATTTCCCCAGGGAATTGGCTTAAACTGGAAATGTTCCAAGAAACTACTATTTATGGGGATGATGGAAATCACGAACCTGAGGTCGTTCTGTGAGATGCTTAAAATATAAAGAAAAGTAAAGATCTGCACCTTGAGACACAACAAACGTAAATCAAACCTAATGCCAACTGTTAAGACTGTCAATTTATCCTGAACCCCTTCTAAAGATAATAGACATTTTGATGTTTTACTTGACATATTTCAAGCTTTGATGGTAAAAGGAAATCACACTATTTTCAACTAATAAGAATAATAAAATGAGCAGGACAAATCCAAGTCTTCCAATTCCAAATCCCTTGGATTGAATCCTCACTTAATCCAAGCTGTGATTTGCACATGACTGGTAACTGCAAAATCTGAGTGACCTTTTTGTCTCCAAGAAACACCCTGGGAAAATTGTTTTCCTTGCACTCATTTCAAAACAGTAACTGCTCTACTTCATTTAAGATTCCTTGTCAAGGGAATTCAATTAGCATCAGTCTGAGGTTACTTCCGGACTTCTTAAACTTTTTTAATCCTGTGAAGTCCCTTGGGTTTTCCATGACTTATATCCACTGTCCACAAAAAATAAGTTCACATTTCATCTTACAAATTCTGAGGTATTTCTGGTCTCCCCCCACTATCACATCAAGTCTGAAAGGAGGAAGTGCCCAAGGAGAGGCAGTAGGTGGTGAATGCTGGGTCACCCATAGTTTACTGCCTTTTCCCCAAGCAGCTATCCAGAGCCAAGGGGCTGCAGTCTCTGTGGCTTCCTGAGAACAGCCCATGATCTCCCTATGGGTCAACTTCCAGTTTAGAAACACTGGGAAAATACTGAACGTCTACTTTGTATAAAGACAGACTCTGAGTTAAACAGAACCCAGGAATGCTGAAACAATATTTGCCAAATTTACTCTCCTAATAGCGTACAAATCTCAGCTTATCAATGGGCAAATATTTATTGCTTGCTATTATTAAAATTAAACATGCCATCTTCATTGAACTATCATAAGACGAAAATTCCATTTATTCAGCCTCTAGTTCGACAAGTACTTGAGTGCCTACTATGTGCAAGACACAAGATGACTAAAACACAATTCCTACTTTTCAGTAAATAAAAAAACCTTAAAAATAAACCCTTGCAGAAAATATAATATGATGCTATAACATGTCACAAAACTGTCAGGGTGTACCTGATTATATCTATAGGATTGCTATGATAGGCCTGCTAGAAATCCAACCACATGAGGCTCTTTCTAGAAAGGCATCATGAGGCCACAGCATCAGGCAGGTAAGTCTGGCACTTCTGTGCCTTCCTGGTCAGAGGGGAAGTGCAATTCTGACAGATTGGATGTCTGCTCTGTTCTTTGAGTAAAAACGGAAAGAGCTGCTTTCACTAACATAAGTGATAATGGGCCAGATAGGAACACATCTTGATACTCTTTTCCCAAAAATAAAGATCTATTAATGTCACCAAATTTTAAAAACAAATATTTATCAAGAGCCTACAATGTAGCACAGTCACAAAGTTGAGGCCTAAGAAAAACAGGTAACAAATGAATAATCTGCATAGAACAGGAAGTAATCAATCCGATATATTTACAATTAATGAGATCTTATTGGAACAGAGTGTCCAACTGGTGACAAATTTTTAATGGATGTGTGGAAACTAAAGCAGATTCAAAGTGAAATAGTAAGAATGATTAACAAAGAAAATTAGGTTGCATAAGAAAAGGTTATATTAGAGTTCCTAAACTTAGAGAAGACTAAGGGCTGACTTGATTATCATCTTCATGATTGAGAGAGACTTGATGCTGTTTTCCTTAAAGACTCAGATGTGAGACAGTGAAATAAAATTAAAGCATCTGTTTAGCCATTGATCCAATCAATAAACACACATAATATGGGCATCTGCCTTGTTACCTAAAACAATAGGTGACTGTAGAAGCACGAAGATGAGTACAATATAGTCCCTGCTAATAAAAGGCATTCATTTGGACATAGAAAATAATTCCTTAAAAAATCAGTTGATAAAACTCAAGAATTGGCTGAAGGAGAATATGTAATATGAATAAATGCCTAGACACTGTCAAGAAGAAAATCGATTGCTACTCAAGATCATTATAATCAGGACACAGAGCAAGATAATAACTCAAGTTTCTTTATAGATTTGTGATACTAGAATCTGCACCCTAGTTTTACAGTCAACAGTTCCCTACAAAGTGACATTAAAAGTGATACATAACTACGATGTAAATAACTGGATTTATATTTGATCACTGACTAATATTATGATTTCATGTCATATATTGTTACATCCATTTCTAATTGCTAATTAAAAGTGACACCTAACTCCTTGGATTTGAGGGAAGTCATCTGATAGTCTCCTTGACAAAGAGTTGAAAATGTAAACTCTGCATCAAGATTATTGCTACCAAACAGACTGCAGTTATAACATGAGAAAACTATTCAGAACATACAGTTTGTAACCTTTGGGAATGGGCTTTTTGTTGTCAGCATAATACTCTGGAAGTTCATCCAAGATAAATGCAAATGCATTTATCAATAGTTTATTTCTCTTTATTGCTAAGTAGTATTCCATGGTATGTATTTACCACAGTTTATTAACTTTTTGAAGGACATCTGGGGTAATTTCAGTTTTCGGTTATTCCAATGAAGCTATGAATGTGTGTGTACAGATTTTTGTGTGAGCACACTTTTTCATTGCTCTGGGATAGATACCCAGGAGTACAATTGGTGGGTCATATGATAGTTGAATGTTTAGATCTTTTTTTTTTTAAATAAAGAAACTTTCAAACTGTTTCCAGGATGCCTGTACCATTTTTCATTCCTACCAGCAATGTGTGAGTGATCAAATTTTGCAGCATTCTCACCAGCGTTTGGTGTTGTCACAATTTTTAATTTTAGCCTAATGGGTGTGTAGTGTCCTGTGGTTAGTTTTATTTTAAAAGGATAAATACACTGCTCTGGGAGGCAAGAGACAGAGCGACTAAGTCCAGGGAGCAATGGGTGTGGCAGTGTTGGGGGCAGTAGAGATCTGGTTAGGAAAGCTTCCAAAAAAAGGTAACATTTGGGTTGGGTATTTTTGGATTTTTAGACAGGGTCTCACTCTGTCACCCAGGCTGGAGTGCAGTGGCACGATCATGGCTTACTGTAGCCTTGACCTTCTGGACTCAAGAAATCCTCCCAACTCAACCCTCCCCAACCCCTTAGCTGGGACTACAGGTGTAAGCCACCATGCTCAGCTGAGCTGGGCTTTAAAAAACTAAGTAGGTGTTCAGAAACTAGGGAGAAGGGAAGAATACATCCAGCGTAATGAATAAAATATTCAAAACGAAGGAGACATGTGAAAGCATAAAGCATGGAGAGAAGGTCTACATAGGTGGAGCCCAGCATGCCATGCTTGCGTGAGGAGGGTGGGAAGGCAAAAGGAAAAGAGAAAGGAATCAGTGCAGGTGGAAGACGACTTGTGTGTCATGCCAGGGATTCCAACTGTGTCCTGCAAGTACAAGGAAACCCTCAGGTATGCTAAGGACAATGACAGGGCTGTGTCCATGCACTATTAATTATACCTCACAATGTCACCGTCTCTGTCCCCCTCCCTTTCTTTTCTCACCATCATTCTACTTCAGAGGCTCACCATACCTTGCCTGGAGAACCCTGCTTCAATTAACCCCGCCTACTGATACCAAAGTCATTCTCCTTAGTCCCACAGCTCATAGTATGTTATTTCTTCTCCAGAAATCCTTGTTGGCTCTTTTCTCTGGGCAGAACAAAGTCTGAACTCCTGAGGTGGGATTTAAGAACAGAGGTGATGTGGCACCACTGCTTCCCTCTGGTAAGATAAGGTCCAGGTTTACGGGGCTGATTTCTATTCCCCATATGGGTAGTTCTTTTTACGGCTCCTAAGCTAGAAACCCATGTTTCCTCTACCTCCTTAGCCTGCAGAAGTGCTCCTGATTCTTAAAGAGTCAGGCTCAATGTCACTCATTCTGTGAGGGTTGCACTAATCCCCTTCCTTCCTCCACTCCCAAATTTATGCTAATCACTCTTACTTTAGGTTTCACCACTGTTTTACTCATATCACCACTAAAGTGTTTATTTCATCCTACTTTGCATTACAGTTAGTCTACAAATTTCCTCCTCTAATAGACTGTAAACTATTTGATGCCAAGCTTTGTGATACAGATGTAAAGTAGAAACTTGAGTTGTGCATTTATTTATATACCAATGCACCTATGTGCCCAGGATTTGGTTATATCTTAGGGAAGGTATATAAACTCCAAGAGTGTAGAAACTAGGAGGGGGACATAATATGTTTTAAAAAATAGTAATATAAAGCAGAATATAATTTGCTTCTTAAGAAGCCATAATTGACAAATGGGATCTAATTAAACTAAAGAGCTTCTGCACAGCAAAAGAAACTATCATCAGAGTGAACAGGCAACCTACAGAATGGGAGAAAAGTTTTGCAATGTATCCATCTGACAAAGGGATAATATCCAGAATCTACAAAGAACTGAAACAAATTTACAAGAAAAAAACAACCCTATCAAAAAGTGAAGGATATGAACAGACACTTATCAAAAGAAGACATTTATGCAGCCAACAAATACATGAATAAAAGCTCATCATCACTCATCATTAGAGAAATGAAAATCAAAACCACAATGAGATACCATCTCATGCCAGTTAGAATGGTGATCATTAAAAAGTCAGGAAACAACAGATGCTGGAGAGGATGTGGAGAAATAGGAATGCTTTTACACTGTTAGTGGGAGTGTAAATTAGTTTAACCATTGTGGAAGAGACAGCATGGCAATTCCTCAAATATCTAGAACCAGAAATACCATTTGACTGGCTATATACCCAAAGGATTATAAATCAATCTACTATAAAGACACACGCACACATATGTTTATTGTGGCACTGTTCACAATAGCAAAGACTTGGAACAAACCCAAATGCCCATAAATGATAGACTGGATAAAGAAAATGTGACTCATATACACTGTGGAATACTATGCAGCCATAAAAAAGGATGAGTTCATTTCCTTTGCAGGGACATGGATGAAGCTGGAAACCATCATTCTCACCAAACTAACACAAGAACAGAAAACCAAACACCACATGTTCCCACTCATAAGGGGGAGTTGAACAATGAGAATACATGGACACAGGAAGGGGAACATCACACACCCTGGCCTGTCAGGGTATGAGGAGCTAGGGGAGGGATAGCATTAGGAGAAATACCTAATGTAGATGATGGGTTGATGGGTACAGCAAACCACCACGGCACGTGTATGTAACAAACCTGCACCTTCTGCACATCTATCTCAGAACTTAAACTATAATAATAATAATAATAAAAAATTAGCCATGCGTGGCAGTTCACACCTGTCATCCTAGCTACTCAGGAGGAGACTGAGGCACAATAATCACTTGAACCTGGGAAGTGGAGGTTGCAGTGAGCCGAGATGGCACCACTGTACTCCAGTCAGGACAACAGAGCAAGACTCTGTCTCAAATTAAAAAAAAAAAAAAAAAAAAAAGTTTTGGTATATTTTAGAAATAAAACCAAATTTTCACCATACAGAAAAAAAAAAAGAATGCAAATGAAAACCTACATTTTCTCTATATACCTCTAAAATGTGATTCTGTGTCTAACTTTATTTCATTTGAAGTTCTCCAGAAACATTTTCCAACAATTTTTAAAAAATGAAAAAAACAAGCAAAAAGCCAGGTTTGCAAAAACTATGGCAAAGTCTATTTTAAATTTTATTTTGCAATTGTTTTTATTTAAAATAAACTGTAGTGTAAACTTGCTATTTTCTCAACATAATTAAACATAATGGAATATTAAAAACTGTTTCTAAACAGTAAGGACTCTAACAATAAAAGAAACCAAAAACAACATGGTAGTATTGTTTCTAAAGTTCCTTCTAATACTTATGCAAACATAAAATCTGCTTCTGATAAATGTATGTAGATGTAAAAGGTGAGTAGCACATCAATAGTATTGCCAGTTCCAGACACTTTTCAAACACAAGGTCTCAAATGATAACACTCCCAAGAATGAGGTCATGGTAACCATTCATTAATTCTAAGATGTGGCCAAACTATTTGTAATAGCTTTTAACAATAAAAATACAATCAGAATTCTTAGAACAAATATATAGGATGCAATAAAAAATTTATCCCTTGGTGATGGGTCAATGAATGCGTTGATCTCACTTGAATTTTATGCGAAAGACTTGACATCTCCTGCCTTTTTTTGGTAATTTACATAAGTTGTCCTCTAAATCAAGAAAAAATAAATGTCACCTTTTTCTCTAATAGAATTAGTATTCTATTTCTATAGTGTAGTGATAGTACTCAATGTGTCTTCAATTTCTATAGTGTAGTGATAGTACTCAATGTGTCTTCAATTTAAAGAAAAGGAAAGAGGAATCTATGTCACACTGACTTCCTCAAGTGTTTAAAATAAATATCACAAACATGTAAAGGATAAAGAAGGATTACTGGGAACTCGTCTCCCCTGGACACATGATTATTAGGATTTGATAACTAGGATGGCATTTGGGGTTCTCATAGAAACTAGGTTTTTATTGTTTCATTTTATTTCATCGGGTCAAGCAAATATTTTTTAATTTTAAAAGAAATTTAGAAGTATACAGGTCATGACTTTTATTAGCTTCTAAAATTATAGCTAATATCTCAACTGTATCTTTGGAGAGGCCTTTAATCAATTTTTAATCACATTCTCCACAAGTACCAGGAACTGTAATCAAAATTTCCTTCTAACTTATTGGACCTGAAAGGAGCATAATCTTTTGGAAATTCCAACACACACTCAGTTGAACACACAGAGATTTCCTCAAAGCCAAATTTTCTTTTAGCACTCCTCTTTTCTGATTAGAAAATGAAAATGAAACATAATTAACCATTGCGTGTATCAAAGAAATTGAATGACTGTACCTCCAAGGGGAAGCTCTCCCAGCTGAACAATACCCAATAAACTAATGCTAGTGAGGTTTAGTGTTGCCAAAAGGGGAATCGCTACTTATGAAAGTGATTTTTTTAATGTTTCTTTTTTATCAGGTTTCCCTTTTCCTTTAAGATTGAAAACAGTCTGAGAGAGTGTTATGAGGCTAAAGAAAGGAACAAAAGAACACACTGGACAGAAGAATCAGGGTGAAAAAAGAGCCACGGCAGGGAAATGTCATAAAAGTTTCTGATGAATCTATTTTATTTAACTGAAATCAGAAAATAAATTCAAACAGGAAAGAAAGGAGAGACTTCGAAAGTCTGCCATTGTTTCAAAAGTAGACCAAAAGAAAAGTAACACTAAATTAGTGCTTCTCATCTGATTAGTGTTTGGAAATTACATTCCACTTTCACCTACATATGTTTTCTTTCCTAATACTTCAAAAAGGTAAAAAAGTTAGTTTCACACCACGTACCATGAAGCATTCAACTACAGGCATGGCATACCTTCTCTTTATATCTCCCTGCAGAGAATCTGCCTTCTCTGTCTTTAAATATGCAAAGAGTAGTGGATTCAAACATCCATGGCCTGAAGAAAGTCTGCTAAGACTGCATGGATCCGACAAGATGGTGGATCATTGACTTCCTGAGCATAACTAACCCAGCTAGTCAGAGCTTACGTCATGTATTGTATTGTAGACGCTGCACCTTTACTTCATATAACTTCTGATTGTGCAGTCAGTGTAAGATATTTCCTTAATGACACATTTGACAGGATTAAAGGGCACTCTGGGGGTTTCTCTACAAATAAATCTGTAAAATGTTATTGGAGAAATCTTTCTAATTAAATCCACATGAATGGAACAGCTGCAATTTAACTGCAAAACTCTTACTGAACCCTTAGTTCTATTTGTGAAATTTAAGCCTTCAAACAACGATTGGGGGGTCAGAAATGAAAGATAACAGTTACCAATAGAGTTAGATTTGCAAAAATATTTTACATCTTTCTATGGTTTGTCATCTAAGACATGTTTAGTCTAAAATACAGCAGAAGCCATGACTATAATTTCTGTGGCCTGGGTGCTGGCCACATGAGACTCATATGGCCTCAGACAGAACACACTGAGTCAGCCTTGTGGTCTAGCGTGAGGAGCTCATATCCATGGAATGGAGCCTCACGTGCACCAAACAGCTAATGGAATTGAGTCATCAGTGTCTGTGGGCTAAGCCACTTGTTTCAAAACCAAGGAGCTCTTTAGAACACAGACTTACAGACCACACCCTGGATCTAATACACCTACATCTCTGAGAGTAGGGCCCATGGATCTGTACGTTTCAAAGGCTTCACAGGTGATTAAGATAATTAGTCAAGTTTGAACCAGATGACCAAACTAAAATTAATCTATGTGGGCATGAGGAGTGGGAGTAAGGTCTTCCATCTGCTCACAGACAAAAAAAAAAAAAAAAAAAAAAAGCCTCTGGAAGTCTGATTATTCATTTATTTCTCACCTACATGTTAGTGAGTTTGATTGATTAAATGATTTATTTTCTCTCTAAAAGCTTTAAAAATTTTCTTTTAATCTTGAGGTTAGAAATTTCAGTAGGATGTAGACACATAAGTGCACCCTTTTAATCTGAAGACTCAAATCTTCAGCTCAAGGGAAATTCCTCTGTCACCTCCTTTTCATCTCCTCCATTTGCTATGTTCATGTTCTCCTTTCTGGAATTCCTGTTAAGTGTTTTTTAATTAATTATTTTCCCTTGCATTAGATTTTTTTCTACTTTGCCAATCAGATTTTCAATTTCTAGAACCACTTTTGTCTTCTCTAATTACTCATCTTCATAAGAGCCTTATCTTTGTCCTCCTTCTCCTCTCACACCTTTTTCTTCTTTCCTTTTAATAGATAATCACCACTTGATTCTCTCTAAAGATTTGTAAAAGGTGTCTTTGGTTAAGTTTTCATCTGTTCCTTGAATTATTTATTTTATAACCTTGGATCAGTGGCTCTGTTAGTTCATTCTTGTCCTCCTATTGGTTTTCATCAATCCTCTGTGGTGATATAGGTCTGATGTTCCACCAGGTCTCAACTTTGAGTGAAAAGGCTACTTTTAGGTTCTATGTAAATAGTTAAGGTGGGTCTACTGGACAGTGTCTGTTAAGTTTCCTGAGGCATAGACTGGCAGGTAGGCAAGGAGCTCATGCCCTCTCCCCATTGCCAGCCTAGGAAGGTGATGAGTTCAGCAGAGAAGCACTTTAAGGTTTAACCTCCTGACAGCAGAGTGTTCCTTTTTTTCTTGCCTTCAGCCTGTGGGCATCTCAAGTCACTGCACAATCTAATCTTCTTCTTGCTCAGACCCAAAAGAGATTAATTTTGATACTTTTCAGACTTATCCTGACATTGAGATGTATTTGTGCTTGCCATTTAGTATAGTGGTGTAAATGACAGGACAGAACAGTTGTACTGTTCAGATTTTAGCTCCTATTTAATTACTCTGACGGCTGTCCCTTGACCTCCTTCTCTACATTAGGTCACTCTGAGCTTGGGGATTCTCAGCTTTGTGTCCTTTCTAACTTGCAAAATTTCTCACAGTTTTCTACTGGCTGATGACTTTCTTTCTCTCTTGCCAACACTATACTGAATTTCTCTCTCTCTGTCTATATATATATATATATATATATATATATACACACACACACACACACACACACAGACACTGCAACATTAATCTTAAATATGCATATCATCCAATTGGAATGTAAGTTCAAAACTAAGGACTTCAGAGTATCCTTACCCTATTTCCAATTTACCCGCCAAGAGCAAACTGGGCATAACACTTGACCTGTGACACGAATTTGCCTATCATGCATTCATACATTCAATTTGATCTTGAGGTAATGAGACAGTATTCTACATAGATAGAAGTATGAAGGGGGAAAAATAAACCTTTATAGTGAAGAGTAAGTTGTCCAGATTCCTAAAATAACAAAGTATATAATTAACCTGTGGGCCACAGGCCATGAAAGCAAGCTAAATGCATATCTAAAAATCAGAAGATGGGAATACAGCTGTTAATAATGTCAAAAAGTATGATTAGTCTTTTGTTAATTTATAGACATTTTAAAATCGGTTCTATATTAGGTCCCTCAAAATTATGAATAACAAACTGTCATTAAAGTAGAAAAGAAAAATCATGAAGAAATCCAGGCACATGCGGGTGGAAGATCCTACAGTATACATGCAATGTAGGCCCCTGACAGAGACCCAGGAATTGGATAATGTTAAAATGATACATAGGCCATATGCAAAAAAAATATTTTATACATATTAAATATATACATACATATATTATATATTATATATAATTTTTAAAATATATAGCATATATATTTGATACTATATATTTTATATAATATATATTTAATATTTACATACATTTTTTTAAAAATTTAAAATATTTTCCAGTGAAGACACGAAACTCATGTTGAGTTCAGGGAGAGAAACAATTACATAATAACTTTTTATTTAGTGTGTAGATACGTATTTTTCAAATCTGAAGTGGTATGAGGGTTTCAAGCAGGGAAGTCCGAGGAGTAAAGCATCCATGCAGTATAAATTTGCTGAGACTTCCACAAAAAAGAAACACTGACTGGGTGGCTTAAACAACAGACATTTATTTTCTCACTTTTCCAAAGGCTAGAAGTCCAATACCAAGATGTCAACAGCATTGGTTTCTTCTGTGGGCTGTGAGGGGAGTGTCTGTTGCAGGCACCTCTCCTGGGCTCCTAGGTGGCTGTCTTCTCCCTGTGCCTTCACATCATCTTCCCTGTGTCAGTGTCCAAATTTCCTCTTTTATAAGGACATCAGTCATGTGGGATTAGGCTGGCCCTAATGACCTCATTTTAACTTCGTTATCTTTGTAAATACCCTATCGAGAAATATGGTCACATTCTCAGGTACTGGGAGTTAGGACTTCAACATATGGATTTTTGAGGGAACATAATTCAGCCCATATATACATGCTACGTATTTTTGCTAAATTTTTTCGCAAAGTTTTTGAGTCTTTGTTTTAGTTTGTTTAAAGAGCAACAGTGAATGGAGGAGTAAAGCCTTTCCACATAATTCAGAATATGTAAGTTCACCAGAACCCAAGTAACTGAATTAAATGTCAAGCAAGAGCCCAAAGTAGATGAAGGAAGAAATTCTACATGTTCTTTACTAGAAAAGAAGCAGTGGCAATTTGAAGGAGACACCTTGGTCCATGCATTTGGCCCTTCCTACCTCATAGTAACAATAATACTATCCAAAGATAGAGATTCATCAATAAATTAGAGAAACACTTTTAATTGCAAAGTGAACAGACAAATTTAGGGTTCTTTATGTTGAAATTAGAGTCAATTATGTATGAAACTTCTTTACTGGAAAATATGATAAAGTATTGTGATTATAATGATATGGAATATCAAATCAATGATATTGTTTATTCTCATTTTTTTTCAGTTTTCTGATATCTATATAGGCTGATTTTCATTATTAGAGTGATTGTTGATTGACGTATTTGGCTTTTTTTTGTTTTTAGGTTTGTCACTTTTTAGTATTAGTAAGAGGATATGAGTAGAAATATGAGAAACATGAGATTTCCTGGTTTTTTTTTTTTTTTACCCTTACTGAAAAACCAGGCAGACCTGCCTGGATATGAGTGAAGATTAGCCTATCACTTCCTGCTAACATCTTCCATTTCAAAATTTTTACCATGAAACATCTATGCATTTAAAATAAGAAGCTATAGCAAATCCATTTCAGGAGGGCTTTTGACTTTAGATTTATACTCTCCCCTCCAGACATCATCAGTTCCCTGGAAATGCAACCAATCAGTCTAGGTTGAAAGAAGTCAAAAGCATTGACGTTTCTTGGCAAACACATATTCCTCCCTTCTGACTTTCAATCATAGCTTCAAAACACCATGGGATGATGCTAGATTCTGTTTCATTTACCTTGGGATGTGGCCTGTTTTAGCTCTTGTGCTGGTGACTCACTGAACACATCTCTTTTATTAATTCTTATATCTATTACTATCAATCAACACTGAGGCTGAAACAGCTTTTCCGAATGTCAGAAATAAACAGTGTTTTCCTGTAAGCTTGGAGGGGAAAAAATAGATGAGAGCATTGGCTATGTAAAACTCTATATAATTGGCTTAGAAAACTATGTTTTTAAATCTGTCTTTTGAAAGTTGGAGTCTATTCTAAAGTTTTAATTGTCCCTGCTCAGATTTGGGGGCCAAGATTTGCTTGTCCTATTTTCAGTTTTCTGGTATCTACACAGAAGTCGATTTTCATTATTAGGACAAGATTATTGGTTAAGGTGTTTGGGGCCTTGGGGGTTTTGCCTATGTGTTTGTTTATTCATTTATTTGGAAGTGTTCTATTTACCATTCACTGAATTTTCCTGAACAGCCTTCTATCTCTGCTCCTCATAGTTCATAACTATAGTTACTGCGTCGTCCCTTTAAGTGGGAAGGGATATAGGGACTTGGCCTCTCTAAACACAGAGGCAAAATGTAAACAAACTTAATAAAAGCCTCCTTTCAGTAGAAATTCTAGAGAAACCTTCACAGGTGTTCAGAGACATATAAAACTATTCATTGAAGTATTGTTTAAAGTAGCAACAAACAGAGAAACTATAATGTCTGTTGATGGAAGAGAATAAATAAACCATGGGTTATCGAATCAATGGAATACTATGCGACAGTTCAAAAAATGAGGTGGATCCACGTGTATGTAAGAGACATTTACCAGGTCTCTCTGTTTGATTTAGCTATCATCCAGCCTAGAGACCCATTTCTTGTTTGGAGAGTTGGAATACATGGAGGGTTTAACATGTATAGCTTGCCCATCCCTTATATATGTTCCTGTGTGAGCCCAGGAAAAATATTTTTTATAACAAGGCCTTTAGGTATTAGATGGAGATACCAGCATTTAGAACATTTAGAAACAAGTATTTGAATAGTGCCTGACACATAGTAAGTGCTCACTAAATGTTCTCTATTTATATTGTCCATCTACACAGGAACGTACAGCATTAAATAGAATAATTTTGCACTGGTGAATGTGAAATACACCCTTTGCACTACTGCATGCTGGCTCTGAGCTAACACTAATTCCTGGGGACCCGGAATAGCTCTATAGTCTATGAATCAGATTAAGGGCATAGGGGATTCAGGTTTAAAATGGAATGGTAGCAGCCTCATCAGTGGGTCCCCCTGCAATCAATTACATGGTTATCCACAATAACACACTCAGGAGCTGAAGAACTGATACCCTTAATCAACCACAGAGGCCCCGCTCATATAGGCTTCCTAATTCAAAGAGTAAAGAATATGGAAATAAGTAATAAATGATATACTCTGAAACATCCCTCCCTACCAATATTTAACCAAACATCCCTCCCTCCCTATATTTAACCAAAAACCAAACTGCAACTCTGAGGACTGACCAGTGTCATAGCAAGAATGAAGACTGGAAATGCCGGGGACACATTCCCAGACCCCCCAGTGGATGCCTGAAACTGCAAATAGTACTGCATCCTATATACTATGTTCTTTTCCTATACATACATACCTCTGATTAAGTTAAATTTATAAATTAGGAATGGTAAGAGATTAACAATAATGACTAATAACAAAATAGGACAATTATAGCAATATGCTATAATAAAAGTTATGTTAATATGGTCTCACTTTCTCCCCAACCACCACCCCCATATCTTATTGTACTGTGTTCACCTGTTTTAGTGGGAAACTGAAACCATGGAAAGCAAAACCACAGATAAACGGGGACTACTGTATATGCACGGTTACTTCTATTTCATTGTCATTTGATTCTCTACTTGGTTGATGAAAGAGCTAGGCAGATCCTGGAGAATACAGTGGGTGAACATCAGCTGTGAAGTAAACCTTTGCAGAGAAGGACTCCATCATCGAATAAAAGTACATTTAGGATTAAGGTTTGAACAAGCCTGAAAATCCAAGTAAATCAAAAAGGGAGATTGCTTATGCTTATTCTGGTCTAATTGCAAAGCTGCTGTATTGCAGAACTGGAACTTGAGAGTCACTGCCGTCACACTGTGACTACCCTGGCCCGTTCAGAAAAACCATCCCCCTCAAGAAATAGAGGCATCATGTGTCCCTAGACTGGTTTGGTTTTAAAGACCCTTTGTTCTGCATCCAAGATCACCAAACAACTTCTGATTCCTAAGTTGCTTGACTTTGAGGAAAGAACAGACTAATGATACAGATTTTATTCCTGAAATCATTGTACTTTGTCTATGGTTTCCGGCCATGATGAAGCTTCTCATGGAGGCTGGTCTCCAAGGAAAGACTGTGTTGCTCATGCTCTTGCATGTACTCCCAGGATACATAGTAGTTATATTTTCCTTTGTTAATAAATCATCATTTTTGTGTTTACCTCAGTCATGAAAGTATTTTGGTGAGCATGAGTCAGATTCTCAGGGCCTGATCACTCCTGAGAAATGCAAATTTTTAGGGCTTTAAAAGACAACCACATGTAGCCAGTCTCTTTTTTAGATGACATGGCATATAGGAACACATGTCCCTTTGGACTCTTTTAGGATGTTTTCACTTCCTTCCTCTTCCCTTTGTACGTTCATTCTGTGCCTGATGTTCCCATTTTTATTTCTTCACCCCTATTTCATAATAATTTGATTTCTAGTTATCCTTCTACTCCTAGGTCTTCACTAGAGATTCCAAGAGAGTTTTCTGGGAACCCATGGTTTTGCTGACATTGCAGTTGTTGCCATTAGAGATCATGGTCATCTGATGAACCTAGGCCAGGGCCCAGTTTTTCCTTCTCTATCCAACTGTGTCTAAGAACAATTGATACTTGATGTCTGCCCAGCTAGAAAACTGGCTACTTTATGGGTTCCTGGGATTTTGTTTCCTGAGAGATACATATGTTTATTGGTGGCTTTCCCGAGAACGCCCTGCATTTGCCTATTGCCCAAACCTGCTGCCAAAGCCAATATTCTTTATTTCCTGAGTCTTACTCAAATACATTAATCTGGATTCAATAAAGCAGTTTTCTGCTGACCTGTCAAAAAACCAACCCCACAAATGATTAAACTTTTCTCAAGTCCTCTTCCAAACAAGTACTGGACTGCCCAGAGATTTATCTTGGCAAAACTTGAACACAGCAAACCTGGGGCATGCTGGGTAGAAATCTCACCATTAATCCTCAAAGAAATGACTGAGTTTACTTGGCATTCACCTTTGGCCTTTGGTCAAACATGTAAAAATTTTTTCTTAGTGACAAAACAGAACACAGAACTAAAGGCACTTAGAAGAGAAATGGAGAAATGGAGAGAGAAAAGAGGGAAGGAGAAATGGAAACATAAAAATGTTTCTTTTGGCTTATGAATCAGACTGATGTGTTACAGGCAAATCCTAAATGTAGATTGAAATTTCTTTTATATTGTATTATTTTGTAACTGGCTTTCTAAGAGTGAATTTCCAAAGGGGAATTGTTACATCCTAAGATTATACAATAGAAGAGCATGGAAGTTTTAAACATTGTTTTAAAAATTATTATTTCTCCAATTCATGAGTTAGCATCTGAATCATAATAGAATAAATGACTCACTCCAAAAAGAAAGGTATGTTACAGTTCCTATTGTATTTTTAACTATAGTTAAAATATATATTTTTTATATATTTTTATATATATAATATATATATTTTTTAACTATTTTAAAATCAAGTAATTGTATCACCTAAAAACAGGTTTAGATTGGTTGCATTTTGAAAAGTTACTGTTCAAAGCCACAAGGCTCTTATACTAGGGCAGTTAGTAAACAATCACATTTTCTCATATATCTAGTTTAGTCTGCTTAGAAGATGCCCCATTTTCAAACACATGCTTCAATTAACTAATAACTTTTATATGAGGCACTCTGTAACATCACTGCACATACATCTGAACTTGTACTAATATACATGATATGAAATTAATTAACATAAAAGATTTTATTTTTCAAACCTTGTTTACAGGAAAAATTTGTCCTGCATCAATAAAAGTAGTAATTTAATACACACACACTCCACTATATAAGTATAAAAACAATAATAATGGTAGAATTTACATCTTTAGAAGCCACTAGCTCATTTTACAAATGAAGAAACTGACAGAGAGAGTTATAAGTTAGGTGACATCTGGTTTCAAGATAGTAAAGACATTTTTGCCCACTTCTTTTAAAAATCACTCTCAAAAGACACGGGTAACGAAAACTTTAACTTCTGTGCAACTAGGAGATCTCTATAACCCTGAGCCAAATATACGATTGCAGAAAGCATATGGGGAAATGGTAAATTACTCACCAGGAAGATCAAAGCTCCTGGCACAATATGAATGAGAAGCAAGCCAATCTGATCCTCAGAACCCTGGAAAGTTTCAGGAAATGGAGGTGGCCGTCATTATTTAAGCCAGTTTGAAAGTCCATATAAGGAGCAGTGAAAACTTCAGGTCCCTGTCTCTACAGCTGAGCAACCATACCTCTCCCATCTCCACCCAACTACTAACCCAGTGCCCGAATGGGACATCAAGGACAGAGGGGGCTAGGGCATAGTGCCTTACTGAAAACTGGAGGATTCCATTTTATCTGCATAAAAAATAATAAAATCCCTAAGCCCCTCTGCCTGCCCAGAGTCAATATGCTAAAAGTCATCGCTGCACCCCACAGGAAGGACGTTGGAAAATCCTTTTTCTGAGCATCGTTCCAGAATAAAAATCAACAGAAACTCATATTTGGAGGGAAAAGACTGCTAGCCATCTTGATAATATCCATCAGTCTATATGTCCCATCCAAACACACTGATTCCAATCAGTATTTTGCTGCTTCTCTTTGAAATATAAATAGATAGGCAAGGGTAATCAGACATTTGAGAAATGTGAAAAATGGAGATAAGATCTGCCTTGCTGGGCTTTGTGATAATTACATGAATTTATAAGTTCACAGCATCTGGCAGAGTGAAGGTACCTGTAATGCATCCATGGAATTCTTACATAATATGGAATTAAAATTATATATATTTTCCCCTCTGAAAATAAGTTAATATTCATCTTCACAATAAATCTTTAAGGATAGCATTGGAACATTTAGCTGTGTTGCTGCTGCCCTTGTTGCAGTTGTTTTTCAATAAAGAGGAAGGACTTGGCAGTTTCATGAGAGAAGCTGAAAGCAATAGATGCTACAAAAACTGGAACATTTATTATCTGTAATGCACATTCATGGGTAGTTACACATTTAGCAACACAAAGAAACTAAAAATCTTTAAAGGCACATTCCACTTTAGAGGTGTTTGCATCATAACCCCTTCTGTCTATCTGAAGCTTCTCAAAATAGTCCCTGGGTCAATAGAAATAAGTTGCAAACCAGATAATACCTTATTACATGAATTAACAACATATTTGCCCTGTAATACTGAAAAAAGGAACTGTCTCATAACACAATCAGAGAAAACACAGTAAACCACATTTCTAAATAGAATATCTGATCCCCAATGTTCTCCTCTCTGTTACCAACTCCAGAGGTTTCTAACAGTTCTACACCTCACACAGGTATCTTTGCTGTGGATACTTATGAGGCTGCTCACTGGTTACTCCCTCTTCCTTGAATAACAGGACCCAGATGACACTTCTTGCCAACTCTCAAACCAAGTGGTTCAGAGAGAATCAACTCCATCCTTAGGTCTAGAGGTGAACATTTGATCCTTAAGAGTCAATCAGAACATCATTCCCCTGTCCCCAAGCACAACAATTGATTAAGCAAAGAGCGCATGACCACATCAGAGATGGTTCCAGACCTTTGGCCGTAGACACTAAGTGAGAATTTCTTTCCTTTCTGCTATGCTTGAATTTGGGAAGACTCAAGTCTGCACTGCTACGGGACAGCCCAAGGAGAAAACTCGCCTGAGAAGGAAGCCAAATTCTGAAGGGATGTAGGACCAAGATAAAAAGGGTGGTTTCACTCTCATTATGTCTGTCAACTGGATCTGGCAGTGCTGAAAACAAGAAATACCCTAGACTTCAGAAACATGATCCAATGAGTTCCCTTTCTTGCTTAAGCTAGCTTAAATTGGGTTTTCTTTTCTTTACTTTTCTTTTTATTTTTTTCTTTTGAGACAGAGTCTTGCTCTGTCACCCAGGCTGGAGTGCAATAGCATGATCTTGGCTCACTGTGACCTCTGCCTCCCAGGTTCAAGTGATTCTCCTGCCTCAGCCTCCCAAGTAGCTGGGATTACAGGTGCGTGCTACCACACCCAGCTTTTGTATTTTTGCTAGAGACAGGGTTTCACCATGTTGGCCAGGCTGGTCTTGAACTCCTGACCTCAGGTGATCCACCCACCTTGGCCTCCCAAAGTGCTGGGATTACAGGTGTGAGTCACGATGCCCAGCCCTAGATTGGGTTTTCTATCAAAATACAACAACTCCAACTAATACAACCATGAATTTTTATATAAGTATATTCAAAATAAAACTTTATAGTATAATTTAGTTTCCTCATCAAGTAGGCTAAACCGTCCCCATATATCTCACATCTAAATATTCTTCACATCTAAATAGTCTTTCAGCATAAATACAAATCACATTAATAGAGCTGAAAAGTTCTTTATAATCTTTGATTCCCTAACATCAAGTATTATTAATGCAAAGTAAGAAGCACTTAATGTTTATTGAATGATTTGAAAGTGACAGGCTGAATAAGCAAACGAATTTCTCACCTTGTCTAACATCAAGCCGTGCAGTATAGATTCTCTGTATAGATAATCATTAATCCTAATTTAATGATTTCCAGGAATGGATGGAAACTCTCAGTCTCCTTCAATGGAAAGAAAAATATTCAATTAGCTTGCTCTAATCCTAATACCAAGTATCTACAATATTCTTAGCACTTGGTTAGAGACTGGAAAAAAACAGTTAAAACTGACATGGCTCTTGCTACCTAGGAACTTATCAGCTAATATGGATAGTATATGGGAACAGTTCTAATGGAAATGTGGAGATATATATATATATAATATATAAATATCTAAATAATATATAAAAATAATACATATAATATATATATGAACATGTACTTATGGAGCAAGGAACATTATTATCATCTGCTCAAGTCTCCCAACTTGTAAAAGCATTCTTCAGATGTATCTGTGACAGATAAGTACCCTCTGCATTCGAATACCTGCAGGCCTGGAGATGTCACCTCCTCTTAAGGCAGGCCAGAGCACTGTTGACAAGGTCACACATCTAGGAATTTTGTCTATATATTAAAAAGGTGATTCTGTCCTTTTTGGGCATGATGATGCTCCACATAAACTCTAAGTCCCTTTCCTTATAAGAGCTTTTCATGTCTGAGGACACAGATCTCACTTGCTGATGAGTATTCTCTTTAAGCTAAGCAAAATTATTTACATGATACTGAATCTTTTCACGATTTTCTAAATATATATCAAATTGTTGTACAATAATAATGGAAATCATTTATTAAGCAATTGTTCTATGCCATGTATTATGCTAAGTTCTTTATACACATTACTCTTTCTTAAATTCCTCAGAACAATTGTTTATGGTACAATGGAATATAATTTATCTGAGAGTTTAAATACTATAAGCATTCGAATCACTTATTTTTCATTTTTTAAAGAAGGCTTTTTAGGATTAGACATGTTTAGTCCCACCATGTAATAAGAGAAGATCAGTTTGTTACAATATGCTGTGCTATGAGATGGTGTGATCTCCAAGGCTGCAAGTAACAGGCAGGTGATGACAAAATGGACAGTGTGGTGCTGATTATAAAGAATCATTAGAAAATGATTCTAATGAGGCTCTTTGATGCTGTAAAAATTTCATGAATCCCATGGAAATATTAGCATGTTTATATGCTTACGAATATGACATAGTAGAGAGGAAGAAACATGACTGTAAGGAGTGCTGTAATTGCTGGGATGATATTCTTGTGGAAATGAGAGAAGTGGGATCCAGTGTATAATGGTGGCTATGTACTGGGTCAATAGACAATTCATCTCTCTAAAAAATGAAGGAAGGCAAAGTATGTGGGTGCACAGGAAGTGTTGATGATGTGGAAATTCTCATCGGATTGCTTACATTACTTCAGTGAAGAAGAAGAATGGTCATCTGCTGAGAGCAAGAATGAGGAGGTGGTGATAGCATTTGGAGAGAGGGGGAAAAGTCTAAAATGGCCATCTGAGTAAGTTGGCGAGAAAATGGATTAGGGATGTAGACAATGATTGCTGGCTGTGCTAGGAGCTCATTTCATGTGGGAAGTCATGAATTGAAAGTGCAGCAAGTCAGCACGCTGGTGGGCTTTTCCCCAACCATGTTTATCCATGATATAAGTAAAGAGTTGTATTTATCCAGAGTTATGCATGTGTGAAAGGCAAATCCAGAGAGGCATAAAAGAGTGATTATAATGATAAAGCATGAAATTAAGCTTGGTGAACAGGTAACAGAGAATAGCAAGGGGATAACAGACGATAAAAGATGGTAGGATCAATGAAGTAGAGATACTAAATCTTTTTAATTGGACCCATTTTTAAAACCACTTAATTCTCTCAGAATCTTAATTCTGTTATTTGTCACATTATGTATTTTTGTGTCATGTAAAAATAAGGATAAGTATAGCATTAATCCACTCATCCAATTACCTATTCAACAAAATTTTACTGATGGATACTAAGTGCCAGATGCTGTGGGATACAAAATTAAATAAGATTGGTCTTTCACCTCAAGGACTTTATAGCCTAGCAAAGAAAATAGGTAAATGAGGAACCACAGTACAGTGTGGGAAACACCATGAAAAACTCTCTAGGAGTACAGAGGAAAGACCTCTAAATCAGACTTGAGGGTGACAGAAAACTTCCATTAAGAGGGGACACTGGAATGGGGTTTTGAAAATCAAATAGAACTTAGTTAACAAGAGAATGAAAAAGGGCTTTCCATGACCCATCCAAATTATAAATCAAAATGGTTACTGGGGTTGGGGTAAGACTAGAACCTTCTGCATACCCCTAAAGACCACCTCCTAAATTATATAATTTTACTGAGTAGCTACAACTGTTCCTACCAGACACAGCCATTTCACACAGATGTGTTTTTCTCCATCTTGTCCAAGAAGACATCTCAAGCAACTACTTCTAATGCCTTGCCAGAATCAAAACGCCCTATCTAGTTTCTCAGAACTCCCAATCAGGGAACCTATTTAAAGGAGAAATTGGTTTGCCATTTGTTCCTAGAAAATTTAGGTAGACCCTCATAATTAATCACTGACTTTTATCCTAAGTGCTAACAAACCACTTGTTTAATAACCTGGTACAGAATTTTGCCACTAACAGACATCAGACTCATGAATCTGTAACTTGCATGTTTCTAAAGGATGAAATCAGTCTGGATATCAGTATCTTTTTCTGAATATATTTGAAGGATATGACAGTGTTTGAGAATCACTTTTGTGCTAAGGGAATTGAGAGGGAGAAAGTATTGCCTAAGACAAAGGTTGAAGATAAATAGGGCAAGATAAATGGAAGAAAGAGTCAGTGCAGTGGCCTGGAGAAATGGAGTGATATTTAAGAGGTTTACATTCAATTCACAGAGAGGAATAATCCAGGTCGCCCTGGGTAAAGTCCTTAGAAATCAAAGACAATGTCTTGGTTCTGACATCTGGTAAACGGCTCTCTCATAGCTTGAGATAAACGCCAGACTTACTTGGGGGAAACTTGGAAACCTTTTTTAAATAAAACAAAGGAAATTATTTTCTATGACATCACACCAACTCTGCCAACTCCCAGTTTGCCAATGCTTGTCACAATGTTTACAATTAAAAATTCAAATACACAAAGTCCTTAGTTCCACTGCAGTTTAGGAAGGCTGCCAAGAATGTGGGATAATTCCTTCAAGGGAAAAGAAAAAAAACAAACATCAAATTGATGACAAAGAATTACAGCTCAACTCAGATCATAGACAATAGAGGGTTAAAGAAGTTTCATTAAGTGGGTCAGCCCAGGGCCTATCTGATATCAAGGAACTAATTGCCTTTTTTCTCATAATTGTAAAAGTTTATTCCCAAGTTTTGTTTTAGTTGATTTCCTTAGTGCCTACATTAACTTTTCAATCTTAAAATCAAAATACAAACTTAATACTACTTTCATCAAGGTTAAAAGCAATGCCCAAGCAAGGATGAGACATGACCAAGAGAAAACTACTTTTGATTATCTTTTGGTTAAATCTTACCTAAAAAAAACACAATTTTAGGCAACGCTTGAGTAAAGTATCTCATGAACAGAAAACCCAGTTCTCTGTTCAGTTTTTGTTAAGGAAGCAGGAGGTAGAAACTAGAAAGTCTGAAATTGCCAAATGTAAAACAGTCTTATTGATTAAAGTTCTTCTCAACTTAATGTTAAGAACAATTTTTTATTATGCCAACAGCAGCCAGCCCTGAAAATAAGTATGTTTTCTTTAGGGAAGGCAGTTAAGGCAACTAAAACAATATGCCAATTGTTTCAGGTTAGAAATATCATTGAAATATTATCTATTTTAACATAACAATCTTTTTTTAACCAGCATTATCTATGAAACAGCAACCCAAATGTCAGGAACAATTATAGAGATGGATATCTTATTCTATAAATGGGTGTCGTCCCCTATATTGTTTTATATGCCCCAAACAACCAGGCACAAAAGCAAATTTTGAAAAATGAGCAAAGGAATAGGTTGTATTGAAATGAAATTAACTATATGCTAAATGAATACGACATTAAATGATGATCATTGTTGTGGTACATAGCAATTATACCTAATTGCCAATTTACATATTTGTTATAACTAGTATTTTAACAATTTTTTTTTTCCTTTTTACTTCTCGGCATCTACTGTCAATGCTGCTTGACAGTTTCCCTCACTCCATGATAAATTTTAATTCTCACTACTTTACTAGTCTCATACAAGTTAAAACAAGATTCTACACTGGCACCTCAGAGTTAGGCCCAGGGCTCTTGTCTGTGCCCTGCCAGTGACTAACCCACCCTGGACCAAAACAGCAGTCCTTCAAATGCCATTTTAACTGCTCTCCCTCCCTTCAGAACCATGGAAGTCCTGATGTCTGAGGCACGAAGAGAATGAAAATGTAGGTTATAGGTCTGCATAGGACTAGTTGGGGATCTGACAAGTACATGCTGGAAGCAGAATACAGTGAAGTGCTGAGGGGAGCAGGTCAACCTGGGCTGGACTAAAAGGTGGAAAGATAAGTCTGTGAGCCTGCCCTCCGATACCTTCAGAGAAAACACAAAGCTGCTTGCTTTGTACTTTTTCCTGTTTACTTTCTCCCTAACATTTAACCTTCATATTGCATGGATGCCTTACAAAGGAGGGATAGTTCAGCTCCAAGTTATTCCATGGGCATCTTTTTTATCTTATGCATTGCTTCCCACTAGAACTTACACAATGCCTCATATACTGTGGGAACTCAGTAAATATTACCAAACATATTATTTTAAATCATTTTAAAATAAATGGCTCTGCATTAGGTGTATCTTCCTCACTAGAACCAGGTCTCCGACTGACTTCACTGATTGAAAGTTATTGAATTGTTGATCTATAACCCCCCCAGGCATCTAGGCCATTGCAGGAAGTGTTTCCCCCCGTTTCAGTTCCGGGTTGTCATCCAGCGTTCTAGGTCCAAAACAGGTAGAAATCTATTTTCTGCCACAAATCTACATTTTTGTCTTAAATAACTGTGTGAATTTAATCCTAGCTGCTTGATCTGAGGGCAGACAATTATACTACTTCAGTTGTCTCATCTTTAAGAAGAGGGGATTATTCACTTAACTAAATTGTATTAAATGGTTTCCTGCTGCAAAGAATGTAGTAGGCACTTCTATGGAGGAGAAACATGGGAGTCTGGTGCCTCCTGTTTTCCTTAGGGACTGTGATCATCCAAAACAGGTAGTAATCTATCATAGTCTAGACATTCACAAGGAAGGGTATTTAGGAACATCTCTTAATAAACAACGTTAACAAAGTAATTCTTCCCCTCCACTTTCTTTTCCTTAAATCTTTGCTGGGGCTTAACAAGGACACTGATAAACCACCTGACACTCCCTAGAGTTAGAAACCTTTTTTTTTTTTTTTTTCTGATCTAAATCCAGGCTGCTATTGCTTAAATCCATTTTCTCTTATTCTATTCTCTTGAAAGACAGAGAAAAATCATTCATCCTCCTCTATATTATAGTCCTTCATGTATTAAAGATTTCGGCCTTCATTTCTCCAAGTTACATAATGCCAATTCCTTTCATTTTACTCATATATCTTATTTTCCAAGCTTTTAAATTAATTTCATTGCACTCCTCTTGGACTCTATGGATAATGAAATAGTTATGCAGATCCTTTCAGATACTAATTGGGTAATAAACCTTCAGGGAGGGAAGTATTTTTAAATCTTAAATCAGAATCTCACATGATCTGAGATTTAAAACATTTCTGGAGAGCAGAAGGAGGTTGGAAAATGCACATAAAATTGGCACAGAAAGCATGGGAAGAAACGGGAAAGTACCATTTGGATATTATTGTTTTATAAAAAGGAAAGCTGAAGCATGTGTTACCACAAATAAGTAAAAGATACAAGATCAAAGTCACAATTAAAATAAGCAGCTGCAATTCCTGGTTCCCTACCAAATTGCTGTCAAGTGATTGTGATATCTGATAATAACAATCTTGACTGAAGCTTAAAAAATAAATCACACTATCACAGTTTAATTGGGCAGTGGAAGTTCACCATTCACTGTTAATATTATTTTGCTAGAAAATCTTCCAGTTCTCTTCTTCCATTTCCAACTCAGCTTAATAGAACAGTCCCACTTCACTGATGTGTTCTCCAGAGAGAATCAAACAAAACCTCTTAGATTGTTAATGTATTAGATCTCAAATGACATCTTAAATCAATTACTATGTATATAAAACATTTTCATAAATATCCATCAACCAACAAATAGATATATCCATACAATGGAATATTATTTGGCCATGCAAATGAAGTACAGTCAACCCTCTGTATCCACAGGTTTCACACCCATAGATACAACCAGCCACAGATCAAAAATATTTAGGAAAAAAATAAAAACAATAAAAATAATACAAATTCTTAAAATACAGTATAACTACTATTTGCATAGCATTTACATTGTATTAGCTATCATAAGTAATCTAGAGATGATTTAAAGTATACAGGAAGATATGTTATATGCAAATACTATGCCATTGTATATAATGGACTTGAGCACAAGTGAATTTTGGTATGTGGGGTTGTGTCCTAGGACCAACCCCCCACAGATACCAAGCGATGACTGTACTAAATGCTACAACATGGATAAACCTTGCAAACATGATGCTAAATAAGCTAGATACAAAAAGCCAAATACTATATGATTCCATTCGTATGAAATGTCCGGAATGGGTAAATCCATAGAGACAGAAAGCAGATTAGTGTTTGCCAAGGGTTTGGAGGAAGAGGGACGAGGAGCAACTGCTTAATAGGGACAGGATTTCTATTTGGGGTGATGATGAACTACTGAAACTGCATAGTGGCAATGATTGTACAACAGTTGTGAATGTAGTAAAAGCATGGGAAGAAATGGGAAAATACCATTTGGATATTATTGTTTTACAAAAAGGAAAGCTGAAGCATGTATTACAGCAAACACGCAAATAAGTAAAAACTGTTGAAATGATAAAGTTTGTTATTTGTATTTTATCACAATAAGGAAAATATTACTTGTATTCTCTGGTACTGTATGTACTAATGCAAAGTGAAGCCAAGATAAAACAGGACACCACAGTGGTTGATTCTCTTGCAAGTCGGTAATCAGTCGGTTGAGTATTCATTGACAGCCTACTCAGCGCAATGTACTAGTCTAGGTCCTGAGACACAGCAGCAGAGACAGATACGGCTTCTGCCTTGGCAGAGCAGACAGTTTAACAGGGCATCCATTCTTCCATTTATTCTCTCCTACCAGTGCTATGTTTGCTCTTAGAGGAAAAATATGAGGAAAAAGTAACGCGTGAGCTTTATCAATCTATCATATATATATGTATATAATATATATGATTATATATCTGTAATGAAAATAACCAAAAACAAGTCAAATAGCTGCTTAAACACATAAGAATTCATCTTGGGATTCTAAAATAAGGATTGGCAAATTTACACTTAAATTAACACTTAACCATAATATTATTAGATGCCTGAAAAAAAAGATAGTTTGCCTGCACCTTAATTCACAGAAAGGGATCCTTTCGGTATTATACAGTGTTTAACCTAAAGAACAAAACACATGAAATAGTTTGGATTATCGGATTACTGCTCAGTAAATACTCCTTCTACCCTTCACCACCCCTCTGGGGGCATGTGTATTTCCCTGCCCCATGGATTTGGGTTTCGGGCACATACTAACTTTAGCCAACGGAACCTTAGAGGATGATAGGCATAGAGGCCTTAAACGTGTTTGCACAGTTAAGTTTGGCTCTTGTGTTCTCGCTCTTTACACAGGAACTGCTGAGTAGACACACTGGTCCAAGAACACTGAAAGACATGTAAAGTCGATGTAACCCCAATCGGCAGCTGAAGAAGAGTTGCCCAACTCCTCCAGCCTAGATCAAACTGCAGTCAAATGTACACCCTTGAGCAGGGGAATAAATTCACATTTTTGTAAATCATGAAGTTTTGGAGGTTATAGAGCATTATTTTGGTAATAGCTTATTATTAATACAGCCCATGCACTGAAATAAACCCCAGAATTCTTTCACAATGTATGATTTTTAAAAAACACTTAGAAAGCTAACCATCAATAATAAACTAAATTTTCCCTACTCAGTTATAGATTTAGTGTTAAAAATTGTTAACTATATAAAATGAAAATTTAAACTAAGTAGCCTAACTTGTATCTATTAGCAGTATAACTGGTAAAATCTGAAAGGATGTATTACTCGGATGTTAAGAAATATAAAAACTCTATTTGCTGAATACATGCTAATATAATCAGGTTCCAATAAACATCTTGATGAAAGCAAATTAATCACTAATCTGACATTTTCTTTTGGCAAATTAGCAAGTTTAGGTTTCACATTAAATGAAAATGTGTGTGTAAGGATATAACTGAAAGAATATAATTCAATTAAATATCCTCCCAATATTCTTCCATTTCAGACATTTCTATTCCTAATTTTCTTGTTTTCAGATCTCAGGCAGGGCTTGTAAAGCAGTGTCTCCTTTCTTGTGAGATTTTCTTTATAGAATAGCCAAGACATTTGTAGAGAAAGCATTTGGCACATTCAGAAACCTTATGATGTTATTCATTTAACCTGTGTCCCTCGATTGTTCTAGGTGGAAAATCAAACACACTACACTTGGTTCTCACAGTGAAAATTAAGAAGGCATTTATTTTTTTTAAGTGAGCCTCTTAAAGAAACATAATTCAGTTTTAATTTTTTACTGAGCTCCAGAATCTTTTCCTAATAAAATGCTAGTTTATTAGATAAACAGTGTTTACAAACTATAACAGAACATCTAATGGAAGTAAATTTTACTTCCATTGGATGCTCTCTGCCACTAGTAAAAAAAAAAAAAAAAAAAAAAAATTCGAAATAATACACAAAGAAAAAAATGAAACAGTGTTCATTATGAAACACATTCCAAAAAAAGGAATTTAATCTTTATGAGAGTTAGGAGTAATGCTTGAGGATAGATAAATGATACAGATGACCAAATAGACATAGTATTCAATTTTCTTGAGATGGCTGAGAGTTAAAAATGACAGTGGAAAAAATAAAACATATCCCTAAACAACAACAAAAAGAGATGTGGCAATCAAGAAAAAATCCAGAAGCAGGTCTCCAAAGTAAAGCCACTGCATGTGTCTTTTAGCTAACTTAAGATAGAGTCATGAAAATCATTTCTTGTGTGTTCATGCATTGTAAGGCAATAGATCTTGTGATTAGGAAGAAAACTTAGAGAAAGCAAAGAAAGACAGTATTTGTGGAAGGCTATAAATTTTCCTGTCATAAAAATTGCTAGATGTAATATGTTCCTATGTTAATTCAGAATTGCAGTGGAACTCCTAAATAAATCAAAAAACTAGAAAAATTTTAATTAACCTCTAATAACCATAAGACCAAGTATATTTCAATTCTAAATTATTTTAAAGTTTAAATTACTCCCAAGACACCTTAAAAGTTTTCCATCTTTGGTGGTAGGCAAAATTCTAAGACAGCCCCCCAAGATTTCTGGCATCTTGTGTTCATACATCTTCTCCCAGTTATTCAATCAAATACTAGTGCCGCTGTGAAGAAATTTTGTAGTTGTATTATTATTAGAGACCCAAATCAGTTAATCAGTTAAGTTAGCGCTCAACTATGAGTGAGCTAGGCTTAATAACATAAGCCCTTTAAAAGCAGAGAATTTTCTCCCTATGGTTTCAGGAAAGGAAGTTAAGAGAGTTTCAAGGTGCAAGTGAGATTTAATGAGGGGAAAATTCCCCTTTGCAGACTGTGTTCATTTCCTATTGAACTGTAAACAATTATGACAAATTTGGTGGTTTAAAACAATGTAAATGTATTCTGTCACAGATCTGGAGGTCAGAAATCTTAAAACAATTAGTCCTAAGGGGCTAAAATGCAGGTGTCAGCAGGGTTGATCCCTTCTGGAAGCTGCAGGAGACAATCTGTTCCTTGCTCTTCCAGCTCCAGAGGCTTCAGCACTCCATGGCTCTTAGCTGCATCGCAGCAATCTCTGCTTTTGTTGTCATATTGCCTTCTCCCATAAAAGGATGCCTGTGATTACATCAGGCTCATCCAGATAATCCAGGATAATCTCCCCTGTCAAAAATCTTAATTATCACACCTGCAAAAATCTTCTTTGCCATATAAGATATCATATTCACAGGTTACAGGGATTAGGACATGGAAATCTTTTGGGTGAGGCATTATTCAGCCTACCACATTGGCTTTGAAGATGAAAGAAGTTACATGGCATGATGGTGAATTTATGTGTCAACTTGACTGGGCCACCAGGTGTCTAAGTATTTGGTTAAAAATTACCCTGGGTGTGTCTGTGAGGATGTTTCTTGCTGACTCCAAAGACACTTTAAAACTGTGACTCCTTTAAATCAATAGACTGAGTAAAGCAGCTTACTGTCCTCAATGTGGGTGGGCCTGTTCCAATCCATTGGAGGTCTGAATTGAGCAGAAGCGGAGTAAGGTAGAATTCACTCTTGCTGCCTGTTTTCAATCTGGACCATTGGTCTTCTGCACTCAGACTAGAACTTGTAACACTAGCTCTTGTGGGTACTCAGTCTCCAGCTTGCACATGGCATGTCATGGGACTTCTCAGTCTCTATAATCATGTGAGCCAATTCCTTATAATAAACAAACATTAACAAATATTCAAGTAATATAAATATAAATATCTTATTGGTTCTGTTCCTCTGGAGAACCCTGACTAACACATGTGGCAGAGAATGTGGGTGGCCTATAGGGGCTGAGAGCAGCATCCAGCTGACAGTCAGACAAAGCAGACAAACCTCAGTTCTACAACTACAAGGAACTGAATTTTTCCAACAACAACAACAAAAAAATGCATTTAGGCCAGATGCAGTGGCTCATATCTGTTATCTTAGTACTTTGGGAAGCCAAGGAGGGAGGATCACTTGAGCCCAGGAGTTCAAGAACAGCCTAGGCCACAGAATGAGACCCCATTTCTACAAAAACATTTAAAAATTAGTTGTGTATAGTGGTGGCATTCACCTATGGTCTCAGCTATGTGGGAAGCTGAAGCAGGAGGATTGCTCCAGCCCAGGAGGTTGAGGCTGCCGTGAGCAGATATTCTCACCACTACACTCCAGCCTGGGCAACAGAGCAAGAACCTGTCTCAAAAAAAAAATGAGTTTAGAAGCAAATTTTTCCAGAGTCTTCAGATGAGAATTCATCCAAACGAATACCCTGATTTTAGCCTTGTGATAATCTAAATGAACTCTGTCATGCCATGCCAGACTTCTAACCTATGGAAGGGTGAGCAAAACGACACGAATATTGTTTTAAGCTACTAAATGTGTGGTCATTTGTTACTCAGCAATAGAAAACTAATACAATCCAAAATATTTTAACTTCAAGATATTTTGAACATTATTAAAATATTTAATATTTGTGACTGTGTTCATGTTACTATGTGCTTTGAATTCTATCCTCAAGTCATGAAAAACTGTGAGTAGCATGGATATGTGCAGACATCAGTATCACCTAGTGATTCATGTTCTTTGTTGACATCAACAAAATTATTAATAATTTAGTCAACACATACTCTAGCAACATATAAATGAAAGCTTTTGAAAAGATAATACTCAGTTACTTAGTAAGAAAGCAAGAAACACAAGCAAGGACTTACAAGAAGATGGCACCATGAGAATATACCTGCATAACCATTCTTCTTGAGGTCTATTAAAATAACGTAAACCTGACCTAAAGACAAAAATGTCATCTTTAATAATACTAGGGAACTACCACAACATAAAGATTTCCAGTAATATCTACTCTTCCATATATAATTTAAACTGAACTGCAGGAGAATACTGAGAGATAAAATCTATCTCCATAATCTTGATCAGAGTGTAGATTTTTTAAAAAGAGAGCTCCTTTTTTCCAATGGCTGAATCATATTCTAATGTATTATATATAGTATGTATATGTGTATATGTGTATTTGTGTGTATGTGTATGCCACATTTTCTTTATCCATTTGTCCATCACATTCCAAGATTGATTCCATATCTTGGTGAATAATGCTGCAATGAACATGGAATGTATATATCAACACAGATGAACCTGGAGGACATTATGCTTAGTGAAATAAGCCCAACACAAAAAGACAAATACTGAAAGATCTCACATACATGTGAAAATTTTGAAAAGTCAAACTCATGGAAACGGAGACTAAAACAGTGGTTACCAGGGACTAGGAGATAGGAGAAATGGACAGATGTTCATCAGAGGGTACAAACTTTCAGTTATAAAATAAACAAGTTCTGGGGATCTAAGGTACAGCATGTGTGGTGATGGGTATGTTCATTTGATTTTATAATTATTATACAATATATACATACATCAAATCATCATGTTGTATACTTTGAATATATATAATCTTTATTTGTCACCTAAATATCTTAACATTAACAAATAGATAAATAAATAGAAAGGCCAATATCCTTTAAGTAGACATGGAAAATACCAATGGCCAGGTGGAACCATGGAGAGAAAAAAGAAGCACCCAACTTGAGTCAGATTTGCATACTCAAGGACAAATCATGAGGCAAATTTGAAGAAGGTACCATGTACCACTGTTCCCACATGCGTACATACATGTACCACATACATGTACTGTGACATCTTCATTTTGTGTGAACCTGAGATAATCCATCAATGTATTTCAAAAAAATAAGATTAGAAGACAGTCCTTTTTTCCTGTATACTACCCTAAACTCACCCCTATACACACACACACACACACACACACACACATACACAGTGACACATGTCTCAAGGCAGATGATTAATCAGATCTCGAGAGAAAGTGCTAGAAACAACATACCTAAACCAAGGCTACAAGTTGCCTACTGTCCAAGCTCATCCACCACTGCCCCAACACGTGTACATACATAAAATCTTCTAGCCTGCCACCTAAGTTTTAAGAAGACAGTTCAAACAATGTCCGTGTAAACCTGATTGAGATCCCACCTACTCTCTGACAAATAGCAAATCAATGGTCCCATGTATAACCGTATTCTCAATCACCAGAAATCAATAAGGCCAGTTCACAGAGACTGACATCAGTTCTCCTCTAGGCCTTTTACCTAGATTACCAGTGATGAAGATGCTACATAAAGTAGCATCAAGCTTCCCCAGAATTTCAACTCCACTAAGGTTTAAAAAAGAGCCCCTCCCTGACCTGGGGTCCACAGTAAACCCATGGACTGTGTCAAAGTCAGGAAAATGCCTCCCCCAGGCTTATTAACCCTATAGTATAAAGTCCAGTTGGGGTTCATCTACTGAGTCAAAGACTTACTTCCCCATTTCTTGAGGGAGCTTCAAGCACATAACTGTTCCTGCCCATAACACTCAACCTTGCTACCATTCACCTTGAATTAACCAAGGTGAATCTTATTGTGACCTTTAGTCCTTTTTATCTTAAACAGTCCCAAATGTCTAGTTCAACACTCATCTCCTACCCTATAATTTCCGTAAGGCTCTGATAGCTCTTCTTCTATTACCTTCTCTCATCCTTCTTGAAATCTTCCTACTAGACCTTAAGATTCCCATAATCTGTCCATCATCAGCACAATTGTACCCATCCCCAGCCTCCTCTCACCTTTCCACAAGGGAAACTTGGCACTGCTTCCCCACACAGTCCTTTCAAGCAAAGGCTGATTTTCTCCCTGTCCTCTTATCACTGAGCATGGGAGTGGTTGGAGATCTTCTCTGTTGCTCATTGCTACTTTCTCACTTCCGTCCACCTAAAAACTTCCAACTTGACATTTCTTGGCACGATAGTACATCACCTCCTATCCCTCAACGTTGCCCCATCTCCAGACCTTCCTCCAGATTACTCCCTCTTGATTTTCAAATACTTCCACTTCTAGCTCATTGTCCATATCCTCATGACTATTCCTTGCTTAATTTTTGGAGTTTTAATATACATGTAGATGACCCTTCAAATTCTCTGCTTTCTCAGTTGCTTGAACTCTTCTCCTCCAATGATCTTGTCTTCAACATTATTTTAGTTGTCATACCATAAACCTTAATATTATAACTTATATCTCTGCATAATCATAATTTCACATACCCTACTGCTGAATAACTACCTGATTTTATTCCTCTCATTCCACTTCGCACCCCAACTCCAACAATCCTTTGACCCCGTCAGACTACAGTCTATTCGTCTTACCAACATTTTACTGTCCCCAACCTTCCTGATATTCTCTTTCTAGGTAAGCTTTATTTCCATGGTCGATCATTATAACCCTTCCTACTATACACCCTTAACTTACTTCCCCTTTCTCTCCAACATTGTAAACACCTGGAAACGTCTAACTCTGGTTAAATGTAACCTTTCAACCACCCCATACTTGTGCCCCTGTAGCAGGACGTGGCTGAAGAAAAACACACAATTACCCTGTCTGGTCTCACTTTGAATTCATAGATGCAAATCTCAAACCACCCTATAATACTCCTTGACTCTCATACTACATTTCCCTAGCTTGTTCATTTGCTACTCTCATAGAAAACAATTTTCCTTTTTCTCTTTTGCCTCAAATTTTCATCATCTCCTCCTGCTTCCTCACTCTTAAATGATGAGCTTGCTTCCAACATCACTATGAAAATTTAAGTAATCAGAAGATAACTTTTATAAACTACTAACACATCTACCCAACCACCAGTGCCTGTACCTGCCACCTGTTACCAAGGCAGCTTAACTGTTGCAGAGGAAGTAGCTACCATGGTATACCAGTTTTGGAGCACTGTTCTAGGAATCATTCCGTATAGTCCAGGTTAGAACTTGTTCCTCCTGTCCTTCTGGTAATGTTGTAACACAAACTTTCCAGTTGTAAATGCTTTGCACTTAAAATAGCTAAAGTAGCTTCCTGTATCTGCACCTTAACCCTGACTGATAACTCAGTCAAAAATTAATGATATACAGAAAAAAAATCTAATAAGGTTGATAGCATAAAGGATAAAAAAGAATGAAACATACCTAATAAAAGGCAGGTGAAGAAAATATTTTGAAATAGATACTACAGGAAACAGAAGAAAATTTTAGACAAAATATCCCAAATGCATAGTTATATCAAAGAGAAACATGCAAGAGAATAAAGGTGAGATGCTATTTTGACTGAGGAAGATTTAAAAGTGAGCCAGGATAGCTAAGGGAAAACACCATTACAGAAATGAAATCCAAATTGGAATCAGCCATATGATAAGCCAACCCTGGTAGAAACATAGCTGTAACATGGAAGGATAGCTCAAGAAAATAACACAGAAATGAAGAGGGTAGATTCGGAAAGCAGTCATTACGTAAAGAGGAGAATAAAACGTGAAATTATTTATCAGTAAACATTTCTTTTCTAAAAGAAAACCTGTATGTTCATATTGAAAGGGCTTGCTGTGTTCCATGAACAAATAATTTTAAAATCATGGTATTTCCTAATGATATTATTGAATTCCAAAGAGAAAGACAGCCTCTTATAAACACTGAAGGAGAAGAATCAGATCCCCTACAAATGTTTTAAAAAAAAAAAAAAAAAAAAAAAAAAAGACAATGGATAAATTCAGACTTCACTTCAGAAACACTCATGGTCAAAAAGACAAAGGAATTACATCTCCAAAAGGTTGAAAGAAAGGGGATGGAACTCAAGAACTATATATTGAGCCATGCTGACATTTACAGAGCAGGAGGAAATGTTCAATTTTGCAATTCTTCTAGAATAACTTCACTTAAAAGCTCTTTCTGAAAAAGAAACATGCGTGAAGTCTTAATAGAGCCAGTTTGAAAATGATTCAACACAAAAAAATCACAAGTGAAGAACACCCACTGTGAAAGAACTCATGGCACACACTGACTCATAATGTAAATATTCACAATGACCTTGACAGTAATGTTACCAATCTTGAAAAAAAAAGCTATATAACTATTAGTTATAATAATACACTAAGTGATCAATGTAAAACTTTCAAAATGGCCTAATAAAAACAAAGGTAAAAATTGAACAAGATTCACAATCTACCACAATATAGCTAAATATAAAATGAAAATACTCATTAATCCAATGAAATTTAACCACAAAATAAATCTAACAGAAGTAGAAGGAAACAGTAATAGTTTTTAAAAGCAAGATTAATTAATTAGAAAATAGCAATGCCATACAATAGATGAATAATCCTAGAGGCAACTCCTAAAGTGAAAAATTAAGTAACTTAATTCCTAAACAGTTAAATATAACACAATCAACATGCAGAAAATTAGGAATGAGGGAAAAACACAAATATTCCATGAAGTAAGAAAATTATAGGCATACCTCATTCTGTTGTTCTTCCCTTGATTGCACTTCACAGATATGTTTTTTTTGGGGGTTTTTTTTTTTTTTTTTTTTTTTTTTACAAACTGTAGCTTTGTGGCAACCCTGCATTAAACAAGTCTATCAGCATCATTTTCCAAACATGCTTTGCTCACTTGGTGTCTCTGTGTCTCATTCTGGTAGTTTTCACAGTATTGCTAATGTTTTCATTATTATTATATCTGTTATGGTGATCTGTGATCAGTGATCTTTGGTGTTTCTTTTGTAATTGTTTTGGGGAGCACAAACCATGTCCATATAAGACGGTAAACTGAAAGGATAAATGTTGTGTGTGTTCTGACTTCTCCACCAACCACCTGTTTCCCCATCTCTCTTCCTACTCAGGTCTTCCTACTCCCTGAGACACAACAGTATTGAAATTAGGCCAATTAATCACCCTACAATAGCCTCTAAGTGTCCCAAGTGAAAGTAAGAGTCACATGTTTCTTACTTTGAATCAAAAACTAGAAAAGATTAAGCTTAGTGAGAAAAGCATCTTGAAAGCCAAGATACACTAAAAGCTAGGCCTCTTGCACTCTTAGCCAAGTTGTGAATGCAAAGGGGAAGTTCTTGAAGGGAATTTTTTTATCTTACTTCTGTTTGTTTTTATTAATTTGTTTAGAGAGAGAGAGAACTAATCCCCAAAGCATAGGAACTGTGCCTTCTGCAGGTCCAAGCACAATGTTCTACACATAGCTGGCAGTCCTTAAGTATTCGTTGGTTGAGATGAGGTAACCAGGACATTTAGCAAAACTACAGCCCATAGAATCAGAATTCTAGGTTTACAAAGCCTTTTATTATTATTATTATACTTTAAGTTCTAGCGTACATGTGCACAACATGCAGGTTTGTTACATATGTATACATGTGCCATGTTGATGTGTTGCACCTGTTAACTCGTCATATACATTAGGTATATCTCCTAATGCTATCCCTCTCCCCTCCCTGCACCCTACGACAGGCCCCAATGTGTGATGTTCCCCACCCTGTGTCCAAGTGTTCTCATTGTTCAATTCCCACCTATGAATGAGAACATGCGGTGTTTGGTTTTCTGTCCTTGTGATAGTTTGCTCAGAAGGATGGTTTCCAGCTGCATCCATTTCCCTACAGAGGACATGAACTCATCCTTTTTTGTGGATGCATAGTATTCCATGGTGTATACATGCCACATTTTCTTAATCCAGTCTATCATTGATGGACATTTGGGTTGGTTCCAAGTCTTTGCTATTGTGAATAGTACCACAATAAACATACGTGTGCATGTGTCTTTATAGCAGCATGATTTATAATCCTTTGGGTATATACCCAGTCATGGGATGGCTGGATCAAATGGTATTTCTAGCTCTAGATCCTTGAGGAATCACCACACTGTCTTCCACAATGGTTGAACTAGTTTAGAGTCACACTAACAGTGTAAAAGTGTTCCTATTTCTCCACATCCTCTCCAGCACCTGCTGTTTCCTGACTTTATAATGATCGCCATTTTAACTGATGTGAGATGGTATCTCATTGTGGTTTTGATTTGCATTTCTCTGATGGCCAGTGATGATAAGCATTTTTTCACATGTCTGTTGGCTGTATTAATGTCTTCTTTTGAGAAGTGTCTGTTCATATTGTTTGCCCACTTTTTGATGGGGTTTTTTTTTTTCCTGTAAATTTGTTTAAGTTCTTTGTAGATTCTGGATATTAGCCCTTTGTCAGATGGATAGATTACAAAAATTTTCTCCCATTCTGTAGGTTGCCTGTTCACTCTGATGGTAGTTTCTTTTGCTGTGCAGAAGCTCTTTAGTCTAAGCTCTTTAGATCCCATTTCTCAATTTTGGCTTTTGTTGCCATTGCTTTTGGTGTTTTAGACATGAAGTTCTTGCCCATGCCTATGTCCTGAATGGTATTGCCTAGGTTTTCTTCTAGGCTTTTTATGGTTTTAGGTCTGACATTTAAGTCTTTAATCTATCTTGAATTAATTTTTGTATAAGGTGTAAGGAAGGGATCCAGTTTCAGCTTTCTACATAGGGCTAGCCAGTTTTCCCAGTATCATTTATTAAATAGGGAATCCTTTCCCCATTTCTTGTTTCTCTCAGGTTTGTCAAAGATCAGATGGCTGTAGATATGTGGTATTATTTCTGAGGGCTCTGTTCTGTTCCATTGGTCTACATCTCTGTTTTGGAACCAGTACCATGCTGTTTTGGTTACTGTAGCCTTGTAGTATAGTTTGAAGTCAGGTAGCGTGATGCCTCCAGCTTTGTTCTTTTGGCTTAGGATTGTTTTGGTAATGTGGGGTCTTTTCTGGTTCCATATGAACTTTAAAGCAGTTTTTTCCAATTCTGTAAAGAAAGTCATCGGTAGCTTGATGGGGATGGCACTGAATCTATAAATTACCTTGGGCAGTATGGCCATTTTCATGATATTGATTCTTCCTGTCCATGAGCATGGAATGTTCTTCCATTTGTTTGTGTCCTCTTATTTCGTGGAGCTGTGGTTTGGAATTCTCCTTGAAGAGGTCTTTCACATCCCTTGTAGGAAAGTACTATTTTGGTGAATACATGAATGATAAGAAGCAAAACAGACTTATTACTGATATGGAGAAAGTTTTAGTGATGTGAATGGATGATTTAACGAGCCACAACATTCCCTTAAGCCAAAACCTAATCCAGAGCATGGCCCTACCTCTCTTCAATTCTATCATGGCAGAGAGAGGTGAGGAAACTGCAGAAAAAAAAGTTTGAAGCTAACAGAGGATGGTTCATAAAATGTAATGAAAGAGGCCAACTGCATAACTTAAAAGTGTAAAGTGAAGCAGCAAGCATTGATGTAGAAGCTGCCACGAGTTATATGTGGACATAAATATCAATATTAACAGGAATTTTGAAGAAGTTCATTTCAACCCTCTTGGATTACTTTAAGGGGTTCAAGACTTCAGTGGAAGAAGAAACTGCAGATGTGGTAGAAATAACAAGATAACTACAATTTAAAAGGGAGCTGGAAGATGCGACTAAATTGCTGCAATTTCACAATAAAACTTGAATGAATAAGGAGTTGCTTCTTATGCATGAGCAAAGAAAGAGGTTTCTAGAGACGGAATTCACACCTGGTGAAGATACTGTTGTTGAAATGACAAAAAGTTTTCCCAAGAGTACATAAACTTAGTTAATAAAGTAGCAGCAGAGTTTGAGACAATTGACTCCAAGTTTGAAAGAAGTTCTACTATGGGTAAAATGCTATCAAAGAGCACTGCAGGCTACAGAGAAATTTTTCATGAAAGAAGAGTCTATCAATGTGACAAACTTCCTTGTTATATTATTGGAAGAAATTGCTACAGCCACCCCAACTTTCAGCAACCGCCACTGTGATCAGTCACTAGCCATCAAAATCGAGGCAGGCCGAGCACAATGGCTTATACCTGTAATACCAGCACTTTGAGAGGTTGAGGCGGGAGGGCCACCTGAGGCCTAGAGTTCGAGATCAGCCTGGCCAACATGACAAAACCCCATCTCTACTAAAAATACAAAAATTAGCTGGGCATGGTGGCATGCACCCATAATCCCAGCTACTTGGGAGGCTGAGGCAGGAGAATTGCTTGAACCTGGGAGGTGGAGGTTGCAGTGAGCCGAGATCACACCACTGCACTCCAGCCTGGCAACAAGAGCAAAACTCCGTCTAAAAAAAAAAAAAAAAAAAAAAAAAAATCGAGGCAAGCCTTTCTACCAGCAAAAAGATTGATTTGTGAAGGCTCAGATGATCATTAGCTTTTTTAAACAACAAAGCATTTTTAAGTTATTTACATTTTTTAGATACAATGCTATTGCTATTGCACACTTCAGAGGCTAATGTATAGTATAACTTTTATATGCACTGGGAAACCAAAAAAATGTGAGTTTTTACTCGCTTTATTGTGATATTTGCTTTATTACTGTAGTCTGGAACTGAACCTACACTATCTCCAAGGTATGCCTATGTATGGAAAGATTTGCCTAATTTTGAGCTAATAAATACTTAAACCAAAATAAAGTGGACAATTCAAATTAAAAATTTCTGTTTTTTTTTTTTTATTATACTTTAAGTTCTGGGATAAATGCGCAGAATGTGCGGGTTTGTTATATAGGTATACATGTGCCATGGTGGTTTGCTGCACCCATCAACCTATCATCTAGGTTTTAAGCCCCACATGCATTAGGTATTTGTCCTAATGCTCTCCCCTGCCCCTTTTTTAAGACAGAGCCTCACTCTGTTGCCCAAGCTGGAGTGAAGTGGAGCAATCTCACTCAGCTCATTGCAACCTCCGCCTCCCAGGCTCAAGGGATCCTCCCACCTCAGCCTCCCAAGTAGCTGGAGGGAGGTGCATGACACCACTCCTGGCTAATTTTTTGTATTTTTGATAGAGATAGGGTTTCTCCATGTTGCCTGGACTGGCTTTCAACTCCTGGGGTCAAGGAAGTTTGAGGAAGTAGTTCTATAAAAATTTAAATAACAATCTGGACAATATTAATAGGACTATATTAAATAATTGGATTATATTCCTTAAATAATCCATGATTGTAGGTTATTTTAATTTTTATAGAGCTATTTCCTCAAACTTCACCAAGTCTCACAGTTTCACAAATAAATTATTTCATATCTCCAAGGGATAAAATTTCCATGCTATTTAAACTATACCAGAACACACACACACATACACACAAAAAAGAAATGTTTCCCAAATTATTTGTAAAGTTAGCATGTCATTGACACCATAAAAAACAAAGTTCATATTTTCAGGAAGGCAAAGATGGTTCAAAAATTAAGAATTCTGTAAATAATGTTCATCATATAGTCATCCAAATAAATGGCTAAAAATCATTTTATAAAATGAATTTTATAGTCCTCTAAATAAATGGCAAAATTCATTTATAAAAGCTTACTTTATAAAAGTTGGTTTAAAAAGTTATTGATTTCTGATTTTTTTAAGTCAATATAGTAAAAATGTCTAGTTACTAAATTAAGAATAGCATATATAACCAAAAGCCAGCATCATGCTTAATGTTAAAGCACTAGAAGCATACTGGTTAAAAATAAGGAACAAGATGAGTGGATGCCCAATATCACAGTTAGAGATTTGCTTTGCTCTGGAAGAACTCTGAAAACAGATTACTAGAGTAAGATCTAGAAACATTTTTAAAAAGTCAATTTAATAATTTGTAGACTATATGATAGTCTATCTGGAAATCAAAGGTAAGCCAAGCCAGTAAGAAAGTACTAGAAGAAAACAAGATATTTAGCATTTACCTGGACCCAAATTTAATATACAAAAATAGCTTTATATTTTCTTATAGAACTAGGTAGGAAAATATATGAATAATTGAAACAAAAACTACAAAACATTCCAGGAGAGTTTAACAAGAAATGCATAGTTTCTAAAAGAAAAAGAGTATAAAACTCTACTGCAGAACGTAAGACTTGAAAAACTAGCTTAATTTTGTATAGAAAGACTCAATAGTTTAAAAGTGTTATTTTTTCCTCAAATTAATCTACAAATTCAATGTTATAAAAGTCAGTAATATCCCCACTCTACTTTTTTTAAATGACTCTGTATTTTAGCAAAAAGGAAAGTGAAAAGCCTCTTAGATATTCAAACATATTAAAGCTACAGTAAATAAAAACATCACAGTATTAGCACAGAAATAGCCAGAACTAGCAAAATAAAATAGACCCAAGTATATGGAAATACCATCTTTGATAAGGACAGTATTTCAAATCAGCAGAGGGGAAAAGTAACTATTCAAAGAAGCAGGTTGTACAATAAACCAGCCACTTGGAAAAAGACAGCAATTTGGAAAATAATTATGCTGAATCCATTACCTTATATTTTGTTACAAAATATATTCCAGAAAGATGAAAAATGTACACAAAATTGCTAAAGAGTAAATTCACAAAAAACTAAATGAAACTAAAGTAGATATTTATTATAAACTTAGAAGGGAGGATATATTTATAAGCATGACATAAGATCCAAAAGAAATTATGAAAACGTATGTTCAGATAATTTGAAAGTTCTCCAAGGCAAAATAGAGCATAAGCAAAATAAATAGAGACAATAAGGAGAAAGTATAGACAATGCACAGAAACAGCAACACTCTTCCAAAATTTATTTTTTAGATTTTCATGGAGCAATTTCTTTTTTCTCTTTCCCCTATTCTTTTTCCTCGAGATAACAGAAAGTTGTTTATATCAAGATAATTTATGATATTTTCAATAAAACTAAGAATCAAATAACTTACTAAGGCCTACACTTTGTTACTACATATTAATATATCTGAGATGTTAATATATACTATATTAGCATATATGCATAAATAAGTATTGTTTAAAGGCAAACAATAAAACAATTCACAAAGCAAACCTTGTTTTGAGTTACTGGGTTATTAAAGGCAAATAGCCCAATCGGGAAAAAATGTACATGAACAGGCAACTCATAGAAGAAATATCATGGGCTAATAAACTTATGAAAAGAAGAAATAAATTCAAATTAAAACAAGATTGGCAAATATTAATTTAGATCTTTACATTGATACTAGCCAGTACTGATGAGTGTCTGGAGAGGCTTAACACAACTTTACTTGGTAGAGCAATTACTAATACATTGACCAGCAAAATATTAGGAATCTATTAAAATCTTAAAAGTTAAGAATCTTTGATCCAGCAATACTGTATGTACTAATTTAAGAGTACAGAAACAGAAAGAAGAACAGGGGGAAATTCTCATAGGGATATGAGCAAATGAAGAAAAGGGTTCTGGGAAAGAGAAATAAGAAGAGGAGAATGAAAGTATAGGAGATAAGTAGAAAGGAGAAAGGGAAGAAGAGAAAGGAAGAGAGGAAACCAAAGACGAGGAAAAAGAATAGCAGAAAGAGAAGAAAGAATTGCTACATAAAAATATGAAAAATAAGTTCTGGAACAACGTCTACAAACTGTTGGTCACAGTTGCTTCTGGAGAGTAAGGTTATAGAGAATTTCATCTTATTGTTAAATGTTTGCACAGAATTTATTTTTTTATAACAAGTATATATGATTTTTGAAATGATCAAATATTTCAAAGTAAAATGAAAATGCAAGCAAGCTTAGAAAGACAGCATTTCTTCCACATTGGTTTCGCTTACTTTTTTCTTACCCAGTCTTTATCTTAAGCCCCCCCATAGAAACAGTTTATTACTTCCATCCCAGCTGTGGCCTCTCCCTCTTTGCTCAATGACTGAAAAGACAGAAGAGAATGGAATGGTTTCCATGAAAGCTTTACCTTTAACACCCAACACTGACACAATCTCTCTCTCTAAAGTGCTCAGATTGTTGATTTTAAGAGCTATTAGGCAAGAAAAGTTGGAAAGCTAGTACTGAGTTATATAAATAATGATCTAAAAGAAATGGAAATGATTGTACTTTGCCAAATCAGCAATCTAAGAACTCTGTTGGGGAAGCAGCAGAAACTTGTTTATATCAAGACAGTTTGTGATGTTTCCAATAAAACTAAAAATCAAAGAACTTACTTGGACAGACCTACTCCTTATTAATACTTTGGAAATATCTTATCAGCAGAAGTCCTCCTAGGAATTTTTATCCTTACTCAGCAGAGTAAAGATGAGAGTTTTACCTTTTGAACTAAATTTTTGAATCCTTCCTTGCATTGGATCAGTACTATAAAAATTCAGTTTTATGCAGTATGGACTACTACATAATAAACAATATATTAAATTGCTTTATACATATTCTTTTGTATTTTTCTACATATTTATATTTCCACAGTGTAGGCAATAATAAAAATGATGAAGGGAGCTTAGAAAAATACAGTCAATAACCAACTCTCCCAATCAACACATAAATTATTTCGAAGACAGAGAGCCAAAGTTCCCTGAGGAATTTATTTTTCGTTACACTGCTAAACATAGGGATGAGTTACAGAAATGGCAGTCAGCACCAACCCATCTTCTGTAACTTGGTAATCGTTTAGAGGTGTGTATATTTGATGGACACATGCACACCTTACGTGTCTCTGGGCATCCTTCATTTAAAAAAAAAATAACAGCTTGCTTATTTATACCCTTTTTATATTCTGGATGACAGTCCTCATAACTGCTAGATAATTGTACCTGACAGTCACTTTAATTCAAATCTTATATATGGATTTAGAGCAAGATAGTCTTTTCCTCCTATAGTCTACTTCTAGATTCTTCTTCAAGTGAAGTGTGTGGTCATCTCAAGACAGATCCAAAATTCAAAATGATGACTATTTTATGAGGAAACTCCACTGCAGCTGACCTCAGGAAGAAAGAAATCCTATTAACAGACCTCCAAGGATTATTTATTTATTTAATCTTCTTGTAACTTTTATTTTAGGTTCAGGGGTATATGTGCAGGTTTCTTATGTGAGTACATTGCATGTTGCTGGGGTTTGGTGTACTAATGACTTAGCCACCCAGGTAGTTAGCATAGTACCTGGTAAGTAGTTTTTTAATCTTTTACCCTGCTCCCACCCTCCACCACCAAGTAAGTCTTGCTGCCTATCTTTCCCCTCTTTGTGTCCATGTGTACTCAATGGTTAGTTCCCACTTACAAGTGAGAGCATACAGTATTTGGTTTTCTGTTTCTGTATCCATGTTGCTGCCAGTGACATGATTTCATTCTTTTTTATGGCTGTGTAGCATTCCATAGTGTATATGTACTACATTTGCTTTATCCAGTCCACTGTTGATGGGCACCTAGGTTGATTCTATGTCTTTGCTGTTGTGAAAAGTACTGTGATGAACATACACACACGTGTCTTTATGTTAGAATAATTTATATTCCTTTGAGTATATATCAAGTTATGGGATTGCTGGGTAGTGCTGTTCAAATAGTAGTTCTGTTTGTAGTTCTTTGAGAAATCTCCAAACTGCTTTTTGCAGTGGCTGAACTAATTGACATTCCCATCAGCAGTTTATAAGCATTCCCTTTTCTCTGCAACTTCGCCAGCATCTGTTATTTATTTATTTTACTTTTTAATAGCCATTCTGACTACTATGAGATGGTATCTCACTGTGGCTTGATTTGCATTTATCTGATGATTAGTGATGTTGACGATTTTTTCATAAGCATGTTGGCCACTTCTATGTCTTCTTTTAAGAAGTGTCTGTTTGTGTTCTTTGCTTTTTTAATTTTTAAGTTCTGAGATACATGTGCAGAACATGCAGGTTTGTTACATAGGTATATGTGTTCTTTGTCTATTTTTAATGGGGTTTTTTTTCCTTGTAAATTTGCTTACGTTCCTTGTAGATACTGGATATTAGACAACTGTCAGATGCATAGTTTGCAAATATTGTCTCCCATTCTGTAGGTTGTCTGTTTACTCTGTTGATAGTTTCTTTTGCTGTGCAGAAGCTCTTTAGTTTAATTAGGTCCCACCTGCCAATTTTTGTTTTTGTTGAAATTGCTTTTGGAGTCTTCATAAAGAAATCTTTGTGAAGGTCTATGTCCAGAATGGTATTTCCGAGATTTTCTTCCAGGGTTTTCATAGTTTTAGGTTTATGTTTAAGTGTTTAATCCATCTTAAGTTGATTTTTTTATGTGGTGTAAGGAAAGGGTTCAGTTTCAATATTCTGCATGTGCATAGCTAATTATCCCAGCATCATTTATTGAATTGGGAGTCCTGTCTTTCTCCTTAAGACAGCATACTAAGCTTAATGATCAAAGGAGAAATAAAATCCCTCACAGGTAAGCAAATCCTAAGGGAATCCATTACCACCATACCTGTCTTAAAAGAGGTCTTTAAGGGAGTGCTGAACATGAAAAAAAGACTGTTATCTGCTACCACAAAAACAAACTTAAATACAAAGGTTAATCAATAAACACAAACAGAACCAATGACAAAAACCACATGATTATCTCAGTAGATGCAGAAAAGGCCTTCAATAAAATAAAACACCTCATCATGCTAAAAACTCTCAATAAACTAGGTATTGATGGAATGTATCTCAAAATAATAAGAGCTGTTTATGACAAATCCACAGTCAATATCATACTGAAGGGGCAAAAATTGGAAGCATTCCCTTTGAAAACCAAGACAAGGATGCCCTCTCTCACCACTCCTATGCAACATAGTATTGGAAGTTCTGGCAAGGACAATCAGGCAAAAGAAAGAAAGCGTATTCAGATAGGGAGAGATGAAGTCAAATTGAGTCTGCTTGCAGATGACATGATTGTATATTTAGGAAACCCCATCATCTCAGCTCAAAATCTCCTTAAGCTAAAAACCAACTTCAGCAGTCTCAGGATAGAAAATGAATGTGCAAAAATTACAAGCATTCCTATACACCAATAATAGACAAACAGAAAGCCAAATCATGAGTGAACTCCCATTCACAATCACTACAAAGAGAATAAAATACCTAGGAATCCAACTTACAAGGGATGTGAAGGACCTCTTCAAGGAGAAATACAAACTCAAGGAAATAAGAGAGGACATAAACAAATGGGAAAATATTCCATGCTCATGGATAGGAAGAATCAATATTGTAAAAATGGCCATACTGCCCAAAGTAATTTATAGATTCAATGCTATCCCCATCAAGCTACCACTGACTTTCTTTTCAGAATCAGAAAAAAACTACTTTAAGTTTCATATGGAACTTAAAAAGAGCCCACATAGCCAAGACAATCCTAAGCAAAAAGAACAAAGCTAGAGGCTATACTACAAGGCTACAGTAACAAACACAGCATGGTACTGGTACCAAAACAGATATATATAGACCAATGGAAAAGAACAGAGGCTTCAGAAATAAAGCCACACATCTACAATCACCTGATCTTTGACAAACCTGACAGAAACAAGAAATGGGGAAAGGATTCCCTATTTAATAAATAGTGTTGGGAAAACTGGCTAGCCATATGCAGAAAACTGAAACTGGACCCCTTCCTTACAACTTATACACAAATCAACTCAAGATGGATTAAAGACCTAAATGTAAGACCTAAAACCATAAAAACTGTAGAAGAAAACTCTAGGCAACACTATTCAGGACACAGACATGGCCAAAAACTTCAGGACTAAAACACAAAAAGCAATGACAACACAAGCCAAAATTGACAAATGGAATCTAATTAAACTAAAGAGCTTCTCTATGGCAAAAGAAACTATCATCAGAGTGAACAGGCAACCTGCAGAATGGGAGTAAATTTTTGCAATCTATCTGACAAAGGGCTAATATCAAGAATCTACAAAGAACTTAAACAAATTTACAAGAAAAAAACAAGCAACCCTATCAAAAAGTGGGCAAAGGATATGAACAGACACTTCTCAAAGAAGACATTTATGCAGCCAACAAACATATGAAAAAAAGTTCATCATCACTGGTCATTAAAGAAATGCAAATCAAAACCACAATGAGATACCATCTCACACCAGTTAGAATGGCGATCATTAGAAAGTCAGGAAACAACAAGTGCTAGAGAGGATGTGGAGAAATAGGAAAACTTTTACACTGTTGGTGGGAGCATAAATTAGTTCAATCATTGTGGAAGACAGTGTGGCGATTCCTCAAGGATCTAAAACCAGAAATACCATTTGACCCAGCAATCCCATTACTGGGTATATACCCGAAGGGTTATAAATCATTCTACTATAAAGACATATGCACACGTATGTTTACTGCAGCACTGTTCACCATAGCAAAGACTTGGAACCACCCCAAATGCCCATCAATGATAGACTGGATTAAGAAAATGTGGTACATGTACACCATGAAATACTATACAGCCATAAAACAGGATGAGTTCATGTCCTTTGCAGGGATACGGATGAAGGTGAAAACCATCATTCTCAGCAAACTAACACAGGAACAGAAAACCAAACACCACATGTTCTCACTCATAAGTGGGAGCTGAACAGTGAGCATACATGGACACAGGTGAACATCACACACCGGGGTCTGTCACAGGGTGGAAGACTAGGGGAGGGATAGCCTTAAGAGACATACCTAGTGTAGGTAATGGGGTGATGGGTTGATGGGTACAGCAAACCACCATGGCACATGTATACCTATGTAACAAATCTGTACATTCTGCACGTGTATCCCAGAACTTAAAGTATAATTTCAAAAAAGAGAAGAAATGGAGAAGATAATGATAAAATAAAATAAAATAAAAATACAAAGATTAAAATTAGAGGCAGATTGTGGCTGAGTATCAAGAAAGAATATACGAAAGAGAAAGAATATTAATTCATAAGGTGTCTTCATCTCATTCAACTAGACAGAAATGAACCTCATGCTGTGGTAGACATTATCAGTGTTCACTAATGTTCAGATCTTCCTCCTGGACACAAAAAACTCTACTTCCTGGCAAATTTTTAATTCTGATCAATGTTAGTAGTGGAACTGCTGGGTGTCTCTTCCAGGCAGAAACATTTAATTGCTGCTGTGAGGCCTTCTAGTGCTCCGCTCTGCCATGTTGATCACATAAATATGATCATATGAGTTGGCAGTGTCACAAGATGGGGTGCCCCTTTGTTCTGGGTCTCTGAGTGACTGTGAAGAGCAGAGACCTGCTGCTGGCCATCCTTGGGTGTATTCTTGTTTCAAGCCACTGCAATCTGAGGATTATTTGTTACAGCTCTATAACCCAACCTGTCTTGATTGATACAAATACTTACTCAATTACCATAACAGTGGAGGAAAGATCTTTTTGATGTCATCATTATGACCAGCAAAGTTAAGCTGGGAACTTAATATTATCAGTTCAAATCTAGAATAGTTCATGTACCTTAATATGTATTGTTCATTATATGTAATATTCATATATATATATATATATAATATATATGGGTAGATAAAAGAAATGTTATAGATTATTTACCTAGACTGATAATTAGGGATGTTTTGTTTACTTTTTGGTTCCATATACTTTAATGAGTAATATTTTTTAAAAGTAGAGATATTTTTAGAGAGAAAAATAGAGAGAAAAAAATCTCTATTTTTTAAAAATAGAGGATAGGAATAAAAATTTAAATTCACCCTTATCTAGTTAGCAACATGTACTCAGGGAACAAAGGTGTTTTTTCTCTATATTAGTAGAGGGAAGAAGCTATTAAGTTAGCATACTATGCTTCTAAGCCATAAGATTTGTCAAACAACATAAGGATACATGCTTAGACTGAAACATTTAGTGAATGTACTGGATATTTTCTATTTGCCCTATACAGATTCATTATGCCTCCTTTACACTCTGCTCTTACCCAAAAGGCATCTATGAATTTAAGCTTCTGGTTGGGTTCAGCCAATGGGGAAGCTCAAGAAAAAGTAAAGATGCAAGAAAATGAAGTCAGGATATTATTCTTCTGATTCTCTTCTTGGAGGGGTCACTTAAAACTGGCAGTATCCATGAAGAGAAAGTCACTGGTTCTCTCAACCTGTGTTTCCTACCATCTATTCTTTTTTTTTTCTTTTTTTAAATTATACTTTAAGTTCTAGGGTACATGTGCACAACGTGCAGGTTTGTTACATATATATACATGTGCCAGGTTGGTGTGCTGCACCCATTAACTCATCATTTACATTAGGTATATCTCCTAATGCTATCCCTCCCCCCTCCCCCCTCCCTACAATAGGACCCAGTGTGTGATGCTCCCCTTCCTGTGTCCAAGTGAGCTCATTGTTCAATTCCCATCTATGAGTGAGAACATGCGGTATTTGGTTTTCTGTTCTTGCGATAGTTTGCTGAGAATGATGGTTTCCAGCTGTATCCATGTCTCAACAAAAGACATGAACCCATTCTTTTTTATGGCTGCATAGTATTCCATGCTTCTAGTAGCATCTCCCTTCCCTTGTTCCTTTCAGTGTAGGGTTGGTAAAACTCCACCCATGTAGGTCTGGATTCTTGCACTAACCTGTGGTTCTCCTATACCCACCAACACATTTGTAATTGATCCTTCATCAAATTTTCTAATTTTTATACGTCATCCATTTCTTTAGAGTTCTTTAGCTAAGAATCCTGTATCAGCTATCCTATTGCTTACTGAACCAAAAGATTAATAAAGATAAACAATTTTGCCTGAAATAGACACCATGTAAACAATCAATTGCAGTCAGTTTTTCCCTACATAATGGGAAATCACATCAATATTTTTAAATATATATACATACCTACATCACACGTGTATGTATATATATACACATATATACACATGATATATGTGTATCTACAAATACATGATACACATTAATATGTGTATTATATTATAGGCATATCTATATTATATATGATACATTTATATGTGTACTATGATGTGTATACACACCTAAAGCTAACAGCACAAATGCTGATATGAAGTCAATAAATCTTACATCACGTGATAAAGAAAAAAAGGAAATGAAGATATTTTCTTAGTACAAGTGTCTACATGCACAAACCTGTTTTTAACAAAAGGAGGAAGAAATACTCATGACAATTACAATCATGTGGTCATAGCTGGTATTGATGACTACCTTCTTCTGCTACCCATTCTGTATTCTCTTTGACTTCAGCAAGCACTTCAGCAGGTCGTGGTTTTTTTTCTAGTAGAGTGAATCAAATCTTCATTCCTGAAGGGTCTGGGCCATCTGTAGTTCTTCCTGAATTGGGCTGTTGTAGTTTCCCATTGACTTTAATCACAGGGCATGGTAATACTAAGAGACACCCTAATGCATCTTCTGTATTCCAGCATACTCTTCATAGACTGATTTCATCTTGATAATCCAGGTCAATCACCCCAGCCAACACTGTAACTGCCTTCTTAGCCTGTTGACTTAAAGGTAGGAGGAGCCCAAAGTGTACAGGTAGCAATCTTAATTTCCAGTTTAATGGAATAATTGTTGTGTCTTCTGGTGGCAGGATTCTCACCTCTGGAACTAAGACCTCTAGGCCAGCAGAACATAATGCTGAGGGAACAGAAGGCAAAAATTTTGCTAGTGGGTCACTAGGGATGAAGGTGAGTGGTGCCACTTCCACTTTCACCACTTGATTCCTGGACCCCTGAATCCTGGCTATGGGAGAAACAGTATCATATATTGGAAGCTGATTCAGAGCACAAAGCCTCCTGGAGAACTTTGCCCCAGCCCTGCAAAGTATTGTCACCTAGTTGGTGTTGTAATTGTGACTTGAAAAGGCCATTCCACCATTCCATCAACCCAGCTGCTTTAGGACGATGCGGAATATGGTGAGACCAGTGAATCCATTAGCATGAGCCCACCGCTACACTTTTTTAGCCATAAAGTGAATGCTTTAGTCAGAGGCAATGCTGTGTGGAATACCACAATGGTGGATAAGGCATTTTATGAGTCCACGGATGGTAGTCTTGGCAGAAGCATTGCATGCAGGATAGGTGAACTCATATCCAGAATAAGTGTCTATTCCAGTGAAGACAAACTGCTGCCCTTTCCATAATAGAAGCTCAATATATCAACTTGCCACCAAGTAGCTCGCTGATCACCCCCAGGAATGGTGCCATATCGAGGGCTCAGTGCCGGTCTCTGCTGCCGGCAAATTGGACACTCAGCAGCGGCCTTAGCGAGGTCAGCCTTGGTGAGTGGAAGTCCATATTGCTGAGCACATGTGTAACCTCCATCCCTGCCACCATAGCCACTTTGATCATGGGCCTACTGGGAGATGACAAGGGTGGCTGGTGAAAGAGGCTGAGTGGTGTCCACAAAACAGGTCATCCTATCCACTTGATTATTAAAATCCTCCTCTGCTGAGGTCATACAAATATATTCACAGTTTTTGGCCACTCAGAGAAGTCCATCCACATACCTCTTCCCCAAATTTCTTTGTCATGCTTCTTCCAAGTGCCTGACCATCCAGCCAAACCACTGGCTACAGCCCAGGAATCAGTATATAATCACACATCTGGCCATTTCTCCTTCCAAGCAAAGTGCACAACCAGGTGCACTGCTCAAAGTTCTGCCCGCTGGGAAGATTTTCCTTCACTGCTGTCCTTCAGGGATGTCCTGTAAAGGTGCTGTAGTGCTGGAGCTGTCCACTTTGGGGTGGCCTCTGCATATTGTGTAGAACCATCTGTGAACCAGGCCCTAGTCTTCTCTTCCTCTGTCAACTGATCATAGGGAACTCCCCAGGAGACCATCAGTGCAGGCTAGGGGAAAGAAAGCAGGGTGGCAGGAGTGGAGACCATGGGCATTTCAGCCACTCCCTCATTAACTTATTTGTGCCTTCAGGACCTCCTCAAACCTGATCACATATATACCACTTCCATTTGATGATAAAACACCGCTGCACACACCCCACTTTGTGGCAAGATGGGTCAGAAAGCACACAGTTCATAATGGGCAGTTCAGGATGCATGGTGACTCGATGACCTGTAGTCAAATATTCAGTTTCCATCAAAGCCCAGTAACAGGCCAAGAGCTGTCTCAAAAGGAGAGTAGTTATTTGCAGAAGATGGCAGGGCCTTGCTCCAAAATCCTAGTGGCCTCCGCTGTGATCCACCTATGGGGACCTGCCAGAGGCTCCAAACAGCATCCTTATCTGCCACTGACACCTCAAGCATCATTGGATCTGCCAGGTCATATGGCCCAAGTGGCAGAGCAGCTTGCACAGCACCCTGGACCTGTTGCAGAGCCTTCTCCTGTTCTGAACCCCACTCAAAACTGGCAGCCTGTTGAGTCACTTGATAAATGGGCCAGAATAACACACCCAAATAACAAATGTGCTGCCTCCAAAATCCAAACAGGCCCACTAGGTATTGTGCCTCTTTCTTGATTGTAGAATGGGCCAAATGCAGCAACTTATTCTTCACCTTAGAAGGAATATCTCGACAGGCCCCACACCACTGGACCCCTAGAAATTTTACTGAGGTAGAAGGTCTCTGAATTTTAGTCAGATTTGTTTCCCATCATCTGGCACGTAAATGTCTTACCAATAAGTCCAGTGTGTTTGCTACTTCTCACTCACTGAATCCAATTAGCATATTACGATAAATGTAATGGACCAGTGTGATATCTTGCGGAAGTGAAAAGTGATCGAGGTCTCTCTGAATAAAATTACGATACAAAGCTGGAGAGTTGATATACTCCTGAGGTAGGATGATAAAGGTATATTCCTGGCCTTGCCAGCTGAAGACAAATTGCTTCTGGTGGGCCTTATGGACAGGAATAGAGAAAAAGGCATTTGCCAAATCAATAGCTGCATACCAGGTACCAGGAGATGTCTTAATTTGGTTAAGCATTGAAACCACATCTGGTACAGCCGCTGCAATTGGAGTTACCACTCGGTTAAGCTTACAACAATCCATGGTCATCCTCAAAGATCCATTTGTCTTTTGCACAGGCCAAATAGGACAGCTGAACGGGGATGTGGTGGGAATCTCCACCCCTGCATCTTTCAAGTCCTTGATGGTGGCACTAATCTCCGTGATTCCTCCAGGGATGTGATATTGTTTTTGATTTACTATTTTTCTAGGAAGAGGCAGCTCTAATGGCTTCCATTTGGCCTTTCCCTCCACAATAGCCCACATCCTACTAGTCAGAAAGCCAATATGGGGGTTCTACCAACTGCTAAGTATGTCTATACAAATTATGCATTCTGGCACTGAAGAAATGACCACAGGATGAATCTGGGGATCCACTAGACCCACTGTAAGTCAGACCTGAGCTAAAACTCCATTAATTACCTGACCTCTAAAAGCCCCTACTTTAACTGGAGGACCACAATGACGTTTTGGGTCCCCTGAAATAAATGTTAGCTCAGAGCCAGTGTCCAGTAGTCCCTGAAATGTATGATCATTTTCCTTTCCCCAGTGCACAGTTACCATGGTAAAATGCCAGAGATCTCTTTGGGGAAAGATGGGAGAAAGATTCACTACATAAATTGTCAGTAATATAGTGAGGTCCTTCCTCAAGGGTACCCAGCCTCCCCTTCATTCAAGGGCTTCTTGTCTGTAAACTGGCTCAGTTTGGAAATTGATTGAGGGACTGTGATTCTGTTTTTATAATTCAAATTAGTCTTTTGTCCATTCAACCTGGAAGTTTGTTGCTTATATAAATAAGAATGCAGTAGGCTTCCTATCAATTTCACTTCTAGGAAAACTGTGATTAATTAGCCAGCGTCAGAGCTCTACATGAGTCAGATTATTCTGATGGCTGCTTTGCCTCTGCTGTCCATTATAGTAGCTACACCCACCTTGCCTTTGATGGTTGAGTGCCACCACTTGACACTTGGCCCCTGGCACCTCAGGATCCAATTATTCCTATTGCATTTAAATTTTGTAGTTGAGTGACTGCAGTTCCTACTGTAATATCTGGCATACAGAGAAGAGCAATCACAGAGCTCTTCAAGGATGCAGGTGCTCCCCTCACAGATCTATTTCACAAAGTATTGGTCAAGGGTGTATCTTTTGGACTCTCCCATCTGGGATAAGTAGGTTAAAAGTGACTAATCCACTCCAGTATCCCTGTCCCTCAAGCCTTTAGATCCCTTCTTCTACATTAAACCAAAAGAGATTAGGCATTTCCAGCTCGCTCACAATGGGCCATCTTTTAATCCATATTTCAGCTAAGCAAGCAAGCAAACTATTACAACCTTTCTTAACTCCCTAAGTTGCAACATTAAGTGCAGAATCCCTGCTTAGTGGGCCCAAATCAATGAATTCAGGCTGATCCAACTCTATGTTCCCCTAACTATTATTGCACACCCTTAATATTCATTCCCATGCCTGTTCTGCAGATTTCTGCTTATATAAATTAGAAAATTCAAATAGGCCTTTTTAAGTGTAGCTCACCCCCTCATGGGTTACACTCTGAACTTCACCTCTAAGGGCCTGTTGAGACTTTAGTCTAGTTATAGGTCTAGAAGCAAATAGGGGTGTGAGAGTGGGTCCTGAGAAGCATCAACATTGTCTTGCCTGGCAACTGCCTTGGGGGAGGCCATCACTGTTGCCTCAGGCAGTGTGGGGTTTATCTCTTCAGACAATGGTGGAAAAGCTGATGGCAGCATGGGTCAGGGAGAGGATGTTGCTACTACTGAGAATGTGGAAGCTGTTTCTTCTGGCAAAAAAGGTTCATTAGAGTTTACAAGCTCAGTGTCCCCAGCTTCATCAGGGTCCTCTCACACATCCCCATTCCAAGTTGCTGGGTCCCATTTTTTTTCGATCAATTCCCTCACTTTAACAGTAGACACCTGGCAAGGCTGTGCACACACCTTTCATTGCAGGTCAGCCACTCTCATGATAAAAGCATGTGTCTGATTTTCTACAATTCCAGCTCTTTCTGTACAGGAGATAAGACTCTCACTCAGGGCAATCTTACAAGATTTGAGGCTTAGTATCTGCTTCTGAAGCAGGGAGTTAGAATCCCTGAGTTCATCATTTCCTTTCTTCACTTTGTCCAGTGAACTTAGGAGCAACCAACCAACTTCATTTTGTTCGTTACTTCTCTGCATATGGTAAAAGGTATTATGTATAGAGTCACTAAACTCCTTGCCTCTCATGATTGGTGAATCACGAGTGTCAAATGCATTTATTTCGCATAACTCTCTAAAGAGTTCATGCCAAAGGCTAACAATGTTCTCCATACTATTAGAAGTAGAGTCCTTAGCATCTTTGGGTCTAATCATATTAAGCAACCAATTCCAGAAACCCCAAAACCAATGAAAGAACTCCATCCTTAATATTCTGTTCCTCTAGAAGCCCTCCTAGTTCCAAATTCTATATTAGTCAGGGTTCTCCAGATTGACAGAACTAATGAGACAGATGTATATATATGGAGAGTTTATTAAGGACTATTAACTCACACAATCACAAGGTCCCGCAATAGGCCATCTGCAAGCTGAGGAGCAAGGAAGCCAGTTTGAGGCCAAAAGGTGAAGAACTTGTAGTCCAATGTTAGAGGGCAGGAAGCATCAAGCATAGGAGAAAGATGTAGTCTGGGAGGCTAAGCCAGTCTAGTCTTTTCATGTTCTTCTGCCTGCTTTTATTCTGGCCTTACTGGCAGCTGATTAGATTGTACCCACCCAGATTGAGGGTGGGTCTGCCTTTCCTAGTCCATTGACTCAACTGTTAATCTCCTTTGGCGACACCCTCATAGACACACCCAGGATCGATACTTTGAATTCTTCAGTCCAATCAAGTTGACACTCAGTATTAACCATCACACCACTAAACCCATCTTATGAGAAATGGGTCATTTCTGACCCATTTCAGATTAAAGGGAGTTTTTTAATCTGAAAGAAAAGGATGATAAAGTGCCAAAAGAAAACAATTGAAGGAATAAAACTTAGTAGTAATAGTAGGTAAGCAGACAGATTCAGAATACTCTAATACTGTAATTGTGGTATGTAACATTCATATCTCTAGTATGAAGACTAAAAGATAAATATATCAAAAATAATAATAACCACAGCAACCTGATGAGAGACGATGTAAAAATATTTAACGTTGATAATAAAAAGTCAAAATGTATGTGGGATGAAGTTAAAGTGTATAGATTTTTAGTTTTTCCTTTGTTTCTTTTCTTCTGCTGTAATCAAAGTTTGATTTTCATCTGTTTAAAATAACTTATTATATCCACAAAATGGTTTTTTTTCTTTTTTCTTTTTTTTTTGAGACAGAGTCTCGCTCTGTCATCAGGCTGGAGTTCAGTGGTGCGATCTCCCCCTAGTACTTCCCCAGAACTAGGGGGTGACACAGCCTGGTTTACAACTGACCCAGGATGAGAAGAGTCCTGCTGTGGGAGCAGGCACACATCTACAAATGGCAAACAAGAGCACTGCCTGCAGAGGAACCTACTCCACAAGAAATTCTGGGATTTGGCAACAGGGGCCAGACCTAAGAGGAAGCCCAAAACCCTCAGCAAGAAAAGTATCACTTGAGGGAGGGGCAAAGATGGTTAACTAGAAGCAGCTAGTGTGCATGACTCTCATGAAGAGCAATGGAAGGGGTGAGTAAATACAATACCTTCAACAGAAACATCCAGGTACTTGCATTGGGAATAATCAAGGAAACAACTTGACCCACGGAGAATGAAGAAAAGCAGGACAGCAGCCAGGCGCTGTGGCTCATGCCTGTAATCTCAGCATTTTGGGAGGCCGAGGTGGGCATATCACTTGAGGTCAGGAGTTCAAGGCCAGCCTGGCCAACATGGCAAAACCCCATCAATACTAAAAATACAAATTAGCTGGGTGTGGTGGTGTGTGCCTGTGGTCACAGCTACTTGGGAGGCTGAGGCATGAGAATCGCTTGAACCCAGGAGATGGAGGTTGCAGTGAATTAACACCACTGCACTCCAACCTGGGAAACAAAGTGAGACTCTATCAGAGGGGAGGGGAGGGGAGGGAAGGGCAGGGCAAACAGGGGAGGGGTTGGGAGGGGAGGGAGAACAATGGCCCATCTGGGAGCAACCCAGAGCCAGGGGAACCTCCCCCATCCAAAGAAGCAATGAGTGAATGTGTGACCCCAGGAAACCATGCTTCTCCTATGGATCTTTGCAACCCTAGGGTCGGGAGAGCTCCTTGTGAACCCACACCACAAGGGCCTTCAGTCTAACAGACAGAGCTATGGGAAGTCTCGGCAGAGCAACTGCTCAGGCATATTTGGAGACCCTGGAGCCCTAGATACTCAGGCTGTCCGGGAAAAGTAGCTGCCCTCTGGCTAAGTGTGAGTTTAGACCCCCATATATACCCCTAGGAAAAATGTTAAATCCAGGGTGCTGAGCTGTGACAGTCATAGGCCCCACTTCTTGGCACCTCACAAGATAAGACCCACCGGTTTGGAATCCCAGCCAGTCACTGGTAGCGACATTGTACCTCCCTAACAAGGAGCTCCTAGGGGGAGGGGGAGGGGGAGGGCTGCCATCTTTGCAGTTTAGGTGCCTTAGCTGTTCCAGCCTTCAAGCTTTGGAGATTCTGAGCAGACCAGGGGCAGAAGGGAACTCACAGCACAGCTGCTGTATGAAAACATGGCCAGACTGTTGCTTTAAGCAGGTGCCCAATTCCGTTCCTCCTCACTGGGAGGGACCTCCCAACCCCGGCCTCCAGCCATGCCTGTTGGTGCTCTCCAGTCGACAGAGAGTTGAATTCTCCCTGGGACAGTGCTCCCAGAGGGAGGGGTGGGCTGCCATCTTTGTTGTTTCTGCAACTTAGCTGTTTCAGCCTTCAGGCATTGGAGAGTCTGAGCCAATTGGGGATAAAAGGGATGCCCCAGCACAGCATAGTTGCTCTACCAAAACGTGGCCAGACTGCTGTTTTAAGTGGGTCCTGGATCCCATTCTTCCTTGCTGGGCAGGATCTCCCAAGTGGGATCTCCAGCCACACTGTCAGTGTTCTCCAACCAACAAATATTTGTAAGCTTCCTGAGACAGAGCTTCTAGAGGGAGAGGCTGGCTATTACTTCTACTGTTTGGGTGACTCAGTCATTCCAGCCTTTGGGTTTTAGAGTGTCTGAGGTGACCAGCTGCTGAAGTGGATCCCCGGCCCAGCACAGCTGCTCTATCAAAAGGTGGCCAGACTGCTTCTTTAAGTGGGTCCCTGATCCTGTTCTTCCTCACTGGGTGGGACTTCCCAAATGGGGTCTCCAGTCACATCGTATTGGTTCCTTTGAGCCAGCAACAGGCCTATACCACCCTGGGACAAAGCTCCCACAGGAAGGGGCAAGCTGGCATCTTTGCCATTTTGCAGACTTCACTGGTGATACTTCCAGATACTAGAAAATCCAAGGCAACTATAGACTGGAGTGGGCCCTAAGCATTTCACAGCAGCCCTACAGAAAAGTGGCCAGATGGGTGCCTGTTTCCATATTTCCTCACCAGGCGGGTCATCCAGGCCTGGGCCTCCAGCCACCCCCAACCAGAGCTATTAAGCCAGTAGCAACTCAGCAACTCCCTGTACAGAGCCTCCAGGGGCAACAGACAGCCTCTCTGCTACACCCTCTGCAGTGGAACTCTCCTTGCCATCCTTGGACTAACGAAGGAGCAAAAACCCTACGTACTTTATCCACACCACCGACAAGCTGCAGTTGACCCAAGGAGAGGAGGCCAGTCCATATCCCACGGGTCCCATAAACACCCCACTGCTCATCACCAGACAGTGAACCCCTGGCTTGGGCCCACAGCACAGACCCTCCATCCTGAGCTGACTGCACTGAGCAATTGCTGACCCGAATCTCTCTGGTGTGGAGCACCCAGGAGACAAGCAAACAACCCCTGACCACAATCACTACTAAGATCTCTTCCTCTGCTGCCTACAAACTGGGGAAGGAACGTAAACACTGAGATCACCCCAGAGCTGCAGTGGGTGGTCCAGGAGTGCCAAGTCGTGATCTACAGCCAGCACTCGAAGGGGAGAAGAACCCACACTTTCAGAACGTTAAGAGGGAACATGGCTATAACTGTGAGAAAACAGGGGAGCCACAGAACCAAGCAAGAGTCTACAAACTGACCAATAAGCCTAAGTGCCATCTGCTGGATCACACCTCAAAGATTCAACACCAAAAATACCTCACTAACATACCCCCATCTAAAACCAGACACAAAAAGGCAGCTTCAAATAAAGACTGCACAAAGCCTTGGCCCAGTGAATACACCCAGAAATTTAAAAAAAGTCTATCAACTATACTCACGCTACACTGAAGTTAAAGGAACACCCACATGCAGAGATGAGAAAGAAGCTGTGCAAGAACTCCAGTGACTCAAGTGGACAAAGTGTGTTATGTCCTTCAAATGACTGCTACCAGATAATACAAAACACACTTAACCACACAGACCAGTGTCACTGTAAAGCCATACAAACCATACAAACAAGCTAACATAATAACCACCTAATAGTACAGTGACAGGACCAAATCCACACATATCAATACTAACCTTGGGTGTAAAGGGGCTAAATGCCTCACTTAAAAGGCACAGAGGAAAGTGGGATACAAAGGCAAAACCCAATGGTATGCTGTTTTCAAGAGACTCATCTCATATGTAATGACACCCATAGGCCCAAAATAAATAGATGGAGGTAAATCTACTAAGCAAATGCAAAACAGAAGAAAGCAGGGTTCCAATTCTAATTTCTGGTAAAAAAAAAAAAAAACATATTTGACACCAACAAAGATAAAAAAGACAAAGAAGGGCAATATAATGGTAAATGATTCAATTCAATAAGGTGACCTAACAATCCTAAATATGTATGCATCCAATACAAAAGCACCCAGCTTTATAAAGCAAGTTCTTAGAAATCTAAAAACAGATATAGACTCCCACAGAATAATTGTGGGAGACTTCAACACTCCACTGACAGTATTAGATCATTGAGGCATAAAATTAACAAAGACATTAAAATTAACAAAGGACCAAACCTCGACCTTGGACAAAATGGATCTAATAGAATTTTAAAGAACTCTCCACCCCAGAAAACAACAGAATATACATTCTTCTCATCACCACAAGGCACAGACTCTAAAATCAACCACATAATTGGACATAAAACAATCCTCAACAAATGTAAAAGAACTGCAATCATACCAAACACACTCTGAGACCACAGCACAATAAAAATAGAAGTAAACACAATTAAAATTGCTCAAAACCATACAGTTACATGAAAATTAGACAACATGTTCCTGAATGACTGTTGGGTAAATAATGGAATTAAGGCAGAAATCAAGAAGTTCTTTGAAAATAATGAGAACAAAGATACAATATACCAGAATCTCTGGGACACAGTTAAGGCAGTGTTAAGAAAGACACTCATAGCACTAAATGGCCACATGAAAAATTTAGAAAGATCTCAAATTAACAACGTAATCTCACAACAAAGAATTAGAGAAAGAACAAATCAACCTTGAAGCTGTCAGAAGACAAGAAATACAAAAATCAGAGGTGAACTAAAGGAAATCGAGCCATGAGAAACCATTCAAAAGATCAATGAATCCAGGAGTTGCTTTAGAAAATAAAATATATAGACCACTAGCTAGATTAACAAAGAAGAAAAGAAAGAAGGTCCAAATAAACACAATTAGAAATGTTGAAGGGAATGTTACTACTGATCCCATAGAGATAAAAAAACAACCATTAGAAACTACTGTGAACACATCTATGCACACAAACTAAAAAATCTAGAAGAAATGGATAAGTTTCTGGACACATATACCCTCCCAAGACTCAGCCTGGAAGAAATTGATTCCCTGAACATACCAATAATGAGCTCTGGAATTGAATCAGTAATAAATAATCTACCAACCAAAAAAAAAAAAAAAAAATCCAGAAACTGACAGATTCACAGCTGAATTCCACCAGATGTACAAAGATCTGGTTCCATTTCTACAAAAACTATTTCAAAAAATTCAGAAGAAGGGACTCCTTGCCAGCTCATTCTATGAGGCCACTATCATCTTGATACCAAAACCTGGCAGAGACATGACAAAAAAAAAAAAGGAAAACTTCAGGCCAATATCCTTGATGAACATCAGTGCAAAAATCCTCAGCAAAATACTTGCAAACCAAATCCAGCAGCACATCAAAAAGTGAATGCACCATGATCAAGTAGGCTTCATCCCTGGGATGCAAGGTTGGTTCAACATATGCAAATTAATAAATGTGATTCATCACATAAACAGAACTAAGACAAAAACCACATGATTATCTCAATAGATGCAGAAAAGATACATTCAACAACCCTCCAAGAAAAGATATATTCAACTATCCTCCATGTTAAAAACTCTCAATAAATTATCGAAGGAACATATCTCAAAATAATAAGAGCCACCTATGACAAACTCACAGCCAACATTATACTAAATGGGCAAAAGTTGGAAGCATTCCCCTTGAAAACCAGCAAAAGACAGGATGCCCTCCATCACCACTTCTATTCAACATAATATTGGAGTCCTAGCCAGAGTAATCAATCAAGAGAAAGAAATAAAGGGTGATATGGTCTGGCTGTGTCCCCACCCAAATCTCATCTTAAATTAGAGTTCCTATAATCTCCAGATGTCATGGGAGGGACCCAGTGGGAGGTAACTGAATCATGGGGGTGGTTATTCACATGCTGCTGTTCTCCTTATAGTAAATGGGTTCTCACAAGATCTGGTGGATTTATAAGGGGCTTTTCCCCCTTTTGCTTGGCACTTCTCTTTCCTTCAGCCATGTGAAGAAGGATGTATTTGCTTCCCTTTCTGCCATGATTGTAAATTTCCTGAGGCTCCCCCAGCCATGCTGAACTGAGTCAATTAAACCTCTTTCCTTTATAAATTACCCAGTCTCGGGTATGTCTTTATTAGCAGTGTGAGAATGAACTAATACAGTAAATTTGTATTGAGGGTGTGGGGTACTGTTAAAAGTATATCTGAAAACGTGGAAGCAACTTTGGAGCTGGGTAACAGGCAGAAGTTGGAAGATTTTGGAGGCCTCAGAAGAAGACAGGAAAATGTAGGAAAGTTTAGAACTTTCTAGAGACTTGGAGGGCTCAGAAGACAGGAAGATGTGATAAAGTTTGGAACTTCTCAGAGACTTGTTAAATGACTTTGTCCAAAATGCTGATAGTGTTATGGGCAATAAACTGAGGTAGATTCATAGAGATAAGGAACTTTCTGGGAACTGGAGTAATCGTCATCTTTGTTATGCTTTAGCAAAAAGACTGGTGGCATTTTGCCCCTGCCCTAAAGATCTCCAGAACTTTGAACTCGAGAGAGATGACTTAGAGTATCTGGCAGAAGAAATTTTAAGAGGCAAAGAGTTCAAGAGGAAGCAGAACATTTGCAGCCTGATGATGTGATAGAAAAGAAAAACCCATTTACTGCAGAGAAATACAAGCCTGCAGCGGAAATTTGCATAAGTAATGAGGAACTGAATGTTAATCACCAAGACAATGGGGAAAATGTCTCCAGGGCATGACAGAGACCTTCAGGGCAGCCCCTTCCGTCACAGGCCTGGAGGCCTAGGGGGGAAAATGGTTTTATGGACAAGACCCAGGGCTCCTCTGCTCTATGCAACCTTGGGACATGATGCCCTGCCTCCTAGCTGCATCAGCTCTAGCCATGGCTAAAGGGAGCCAACATACAGCTCAGGCCATTGCTTCAGACCCAGGATTTGGTAGCTTACACATGGTATTGGGCCTGTGGGTGCACAGAAATCAAGAATTGAGGTTTGGGAACCTCTGCCTAGATTTCAAAGGATGTATGAAAATGCTTGACAGTCTAGGCAGAAGTTTGCTACAGGGGTGGATCCCTCATGGAGAATCTCTGCTAGGGTAGAGTGGAAGGGAAATGTGGGGTCAGAGCCCCCACACATAATCCCCACTGGGGCACTGCCTGGTGGAACTGTGAGAAGAGGGCCACCATCTTCCAAATCCCAGAATGGTAGATCCACCAACTGCTTGCAATGTGCACCTGGAAAAGCCAGACACTCAACACCAGCCCATGAAAGCAGCCGGGAGGGGCATTGTACCCTGCAGAGCCACAGGAGCAGAGCTGCCCAAGGCCATGGAAGCCCACCTCTTCCATCAATGTGCCTTGGATGTGAGACATGGAGTCAAAGAAGATCATCTTGAAATTTCAAGGTTTAATGACTGCCCTATTCAATTTTGGACTTGCATGGGGACTGTAGCCCCTTTTTTGGCCAATTTCTCCCTTTTGGAATAGGTGTATATTTACCCAATGCCTGTACTCCCATTGTATCTAGGAATTAACTAACTTGCTTTTGATTTTACATGCTCATAGGCAGATGGAACTTGCCTTGTCTCAGATCAAACTTTGGACTTGGGCCTTTGAGTTAATGCTGGAATGAGTTAAGACTTTGGGCGACTGTTGGAAGGGCATGATTGTGCTTTGAAATGTGGGGACATGAGATTTGGGAGGGGCCAGGGATGCAATGATATGATTTGGCTATATCCTCACCCAAATCTCATCTTGAATTGTAGTTCCCAAAATCCCTCCATGTCAGGGAGGGACCCAGTGGGACATAATTGAATCATGGGGGTGGTTAATCCAGTCCTGCTGTTCTCATGATAGTGCATGAGTTCTCATGAGATCTGATGGTTTTATGAGGGGCTTTTCCCCCTTTTGCTTGGCACTTCTCTTTCCTGCTGCCATGTGAAGAAGGATATGTTTGCTTCCCTTTCTGCCATGATTGTAAATTTCCTGAGGCCTCCCCCAGCCATGCGGAACTGAGTCAATTAAACCTCTTTCCTTTATAAATTACCTAGTCTCAAGTATGTCTTTATTAGCAGTGTGAGAACGGACTAAAAAGGGCATCCAAATAGAAAGAGAGGAAGTCAAACAATCTTTATTTGCAGACAACATAATCCTATATCTAGAAAACCTCAGTGTCTCAGCCCAAATGCTCCTCCAGCTGATAAGCAACTTCAGCAAAGTTTCAGGATACAAAATCAGTGTACAAAAAGCATTAGCATTCCTATACACCAACAACATCCAAACTGAGAGCCAAATAAAAAAGGCAATCCCACTCACAATTGCCACTAAAAGAATAAAATACCTAGGAATACAGCTAACCAGGGAAGTAAAATATTTCTACAATGAGAATTACAAAACACTGCTCAAAAAAAATCAGAGAAGACACAAACAAATGGAAAAACAGTCGATGCTCACACATAGGAAGAATCAATATTAAAATGACTATACTGCCCATACCAATTTATAGATTCAATGCTATTCTTATCAAACTACCAATGACATTCTTCACAGAACAAGAAAAGCAAATTATTTAAAAATTTCTATCAAACCAAAATGAAATCCTGAATAGTCAGGTGCAAATAAAAACAACAACAACAACAACAACAACAAAAAACAAAGCTGAAGCCATTACATTACTTGACTTCAAACTATACTACAAGACTACAATAACCAAAACAGCATGGTACTGGTACAAAAACAGGCGCATAGACCAATGGAACCAAACAGAGAACCCAGAAATAAGGCTGCACATCTACGACCACTGATTTTCAATAAAGCTGACAAGTAATGGGGAAAAGACTCCCTATTCAATAAATGGTGCTGGGATATTTGGCTAGCCATATGCAGAAGATTAAAGCTGGACCCCTTCCTTACACCACACACAAAATCAACTCAAGATGGATTAAAGACTTAAATGCAAGCTCAGTATAGTGGCTCATTCCTGTAATTCCAGTACTCTGGGAGGATGATGTGGGCAGATCACTGGAGGCTAGGAGTTTGACCAGCCTGGCCAACATGGCAAAACTTCACAGAAAAAAAAAAAAAAAAAAAAAAGCTGGGTGTAGTGGCACATGCCTGCCTGTAATCCCAGCTACTCAGGAGGCTGAGGCACAAGAATCCGTTGAACCCAATGGGTGGAGGTTGAGAGGTTGCAATGAGCCAAGATCATACCAGTGCACTCCAGCCTGGGTGAGAGAGCAGACTGTGTCTTAGGGGGAGGATGGGCAGGGGGGAGGGGTGGGGGTTGGAGACTTAAATCTAAAACTCAAAACTCAAAAACCCTGGAGACAACCTAAGCAATATCATCCTGAACATAGGAATGGGCAAAGATGTCATGACAAAAACACCAGAAGCAACCACAACAAAAGCAAGAATTGACAAGTAGGATCTAATTAAATTTGAGAGCTTCTGCACAGCAAGAGAAACTATCAACAGAGTAAAAAGAAACTTCAAAGAATGGGAGAACATATTTGTAAACTGTGTATCTGACAAAGGTCTAATATTCAGCATCTATAAGTAACAAATTCACAAGAGAAAAACAGTCCCATTAAAAAGTAAGCAAAGGACATGAACAGACATTTCTTAAAATAAGACATACATGCAGGCAACAATCATATGAAAAAAAGCTCAGTATCACTGATAATTAGAGAAATGTGAATCAAAACCACAATGAGATACTATCTCACACCATTGAGAATGGCTATTACCAGAAAGTCAAAAAATAACTGACGGTGGTGAGGTTGCAGAGAAATAAGAACACTTATATACTGTTGGTGGGAGTGTAAATTAGTTCAACCATTGCAGAAACCAGTATGGCAATTCCTCAAAGAGCTAAAGGCAGAACTACCATTTGACCCAGCAATCCCATTACTGGCTATGTACCCAAAGGAATATAAATCATTCTACCATAAAGACACATGCACACGAATGTTCATTGTAATACTATTCACAATAGCAAAGAGGTGGAATCAACATGAACACGCATCAATGGCAGACTGAATAAAGAAAATGTGGTACATATACACCATGGAATACTATGCAGCCATAAAAAAGAATGAGATTATGTCTTTTGTGGCAACGTGGATGGAACTGGAAGCTATTATCCTTAGCACACTAATGCAAGAACAGAAAACTTAATACCACATGTTCTTCCTTATAGTTGGGAACTAAATGATAAAAACTTCTGAACACAAAGAAGGAAACAATAGACACTGGGATCTACTTGATGGTGGAGGGTGGGAGGAGGTAGAGGAGCAGAAAAGGTAACTATTGGGTACTGAGCTTAATAACTAGGTGATGAAATAATATGTACAACAAACCCCCATAATACATGTTAACATATGTTACAAACCTTCACAAGTACCCCCAAACCTAAAATAAAAGTTTTTTGGTTTTTTTTTTTTTTTTTTTTGTGGGAACCTGACACTTAAACAGCTTCTCACAGGGTCTGGAGCAGAGGTGGGAGGATCACCTGGAAAGAGTTTTAGAAATGCCATTATTCATCCCTTACCCCTAAACCAACTAAATGAGTATCTCTGGGGCTGGTATCTGATAGTGATCTTTCATAAATAGAATTATCATTAGGTAATTCGTAGCCAGAGGTGAAAAACTCCTGCTCTAGACAAGTAGTAGTTCAAAGGGTAGTTCGTAGACCAGTATCACCTGGGTAATTGTAGAAATGCAGATTCTCAGGCCCCACCCCAGATCTGCTGAAACAGAAACTCTGCAGGTGGGATGCAGGGATTTGTTTCTTAAAAAGCCCTCCAGGTGATTCTGAAGCTTGCTCAAGCTGGAGAACTATTGATCTAGATAAGTCGTGTCAGACCAAAAAAAAAAAAAATCAGGAAGGCAGGCAGGTTGAAATAGCTGAGGTTGGAAATCCACTATGGTTCCCTTTTGTACTTTAAAGAATGAAAAATGCACGATGCTCTCCCCCATACAGCTTTTGAGAGGGGAGGGCATCTAACCTTCCACCTTTCTCTCTCAAAGAACCAGGGAAAGACATAGACCTCTTGGTTCCAACTGTATTTTAGGATTGTAAATAAAATGCAGAGACTAATAACGGAAACTTGTCTGACCGACAGAAAGGACAGCTGGCCCTTGTGCCTAAGAGGGAGGTAGGGAGAGAGATAGGGAGGGAGGGCAAGGGCTTTACGGACCAGAAAAGAATAACCTGAAAATAAAATGATTAAAACTGAAAAAAAGAAAAATATCAGTTACATCAAGAAATGGCAAATGGAAGTTTTCCAACACCGAAGCTTCCTAAGAAACCCCCAAAGCAGCCTGGGAGGAAGAGCATTTGGGCAACTGCCATAGAGGGGCAGCAACACCAGCTCATTCAGTTTAGACTCTCATGTCCCATTCCCTCTCCTCTTTTCCTTCCCTTCCCTCACCCTGCAAGAGCCAGAAACCACTTCAAGGATAGGGATGAAGGGGTGAAAAATCCAAGAGGGATCATGAAAGGGCAAATTATGCTCCTCTTCCCTACTGTGAGTTGCCTTCTAAGCCTGGGGCAGGAACAGACCGGGGAAGGGGAAAAAATTTAATTGGGTCAGAGATAGAGGTTTGTATTTAGATAAAATCAAAGTTTCTAATATCTGAAAATGAGACTTTCTCCAATTCCTGAATATGATTAGAAAACTATGGGATCTGTCTGAAACCATTTCCTGGGATGAAGAAAGGAGAGCAGGCAAAAATAGTTCAAGAGCAAGGTAAAAACAAATAATGAAATAACATTTCTTCCTGCCAGCCTCTTACCAATAAATAAAATAGTTACATGGAAACATTTCTAGATCCAGCTCAGAAGACATGTATCCCCTTGTTCTCTTGAAGCAAGAAAATTAACAAAGAGAGGTGACTCTTTGCCTACACTCAGTGCATGCCTTGAGGAAAGATATAGGATATGGGGATGATTCATATATTCCAAATCTTACTGATAAGGAAACTGACACTCTGACCAAGGAGGCAGCTGATATTAATAATGGAGGTAGCATTTCCTAAGTGCTATGCACCAGCTGTGTGCTGAGAGTCTTACACGCATATTTCACTGAATCCAACAATAACCCTATGAGGTGGGTTCTATTATTATCCCCAGCACAGGAAGCCAAACTCAGGTCTTTCCTGTATCCTGCTTCACTATCCTAGGAAGCCTGGGGCTCTGGGAAGCCAAAGAGAAACTTAAGGCAAGAAATCTCATCTTACTTTCAGTCTATAGTGAGGAAAAGGTACCATAGGCACCCCTAGAGCTAAAGAAATGTGTTTTAGATTTAATGCCCACTTTTCTTTTCATGTCAGGAGCAGATCCTTGCAACAAAATTACAGAAGAGAGTGAATTTTACTAATTATCCATTTGTAGCCCAAAATTACTTGATTCATACCAATAGTTACTGGGCTGTTTCAAAAATACTCATTTTCTCAATTTAAAGCTGTCAGACACAAACTCTTCAGTTGCAGCAGCATGGTATAAAATTAACCACCAAGCACATTTCTACTGCCAAGAATAAAGACTTAGAACCACAAAATGTGGATGGTTTACTGTGCTATAGTTAACTTTATACAGCATTATTAGTTTTCTTCCTAAGAAGGAGCACAGTATTAGGCTTGGACATATCGCTCAGTGGCAGGTAGTCTCAGGGAAATGTATTCCCAGGAGTCACAGAAACTGTACTAGCTGAAGAATACTTACAGTATACAAGTGCACAAATTACACAAGTAAGAAGGACAAGGAAGCAGACAGGAGAACAATCATTCCGGTTTTCTCAGGGCATAGAATGTGATATTTGTAAGTCTTAGCTATGATGGTACTGCAATACACAAAGACACCTTCGGTCACCACCTCAGTCTTTTATTTTTATCTGCATGGCAAGGTTACATTCTGCTGTTTCAGTAAAGAAATGTGTTTTTCAATTTTATAGGCTATGTACTAAGAAATCTTACTACATGGAGACTTCAGTTAATTTTTAGAAATCAATTTTATAACCAATTCTGTGTCCTCTCTATCTTTATGCTGAGCTTGTTTTGAGTAAATGTATTCTGTAGTCAACACCTTTCATTCATTTGCTGTGTTAGGATTTGTTTTCTGGGTTCTTAGCACATAAGACGTAGCATCATACACCACTGTGGAATTGGTTTTCAAGGTGGGCAATAAGAAAATGGAGGATTTGGAAAGGACCTAAAGGAAGCAAGAAACTGTCAACTGTCTTAAATACTTTTAACCTCTCTGAGTTTGCTCATTTATTATCCCCTTTGGATGATTAGTTGTTAAACAATTAAAATAAAAAGATCCTGTGTTCTGTCTTTGGATACAGGAAGCAAAAGGGAAGGACTGCATCTGAGCCCTCAGCCAGACTCATGGAGAAAGGGGACTCCCCAATGCCTTGCACCAAACACACAACAAGAAAGAAGTTAAATAGTAGCATCATCCAATGAGAAAGTTAAAACAGAAGACATAAAAGGAAGAACGCCAGAGCTCTTGGGACAACGTGGGCCATGTTGTGGGGGATGAGGGGAGGTCACATCACAGCAGTGACAAATGCACAATCCACAGGACTGCCGATCCTCATTCTGCCTTCCCCTTTGGGGAAGGTAAGGATGGGGATGTGTTTAGGCAAAGCACCATACCAATACAAGCATATGCCAGACAGCAGGGTCATGTTCAACAAAATGTTTTCCACTGACTTTGTTTGAAGAAACAGTTCTCCCTATTTAGAGAATTTGATAAAGAATGTCCAGGCATTTATTCTCTCTGGTACTGTGGGCCCATCAAGCCAAGTCAAAAATTGTCACCTTAAACTAAAGAACTAAAGTGATTCTCCACAACTTGGTATGCTGAGCAGTTTCAAAATCAAAGTAAAACAGAATAGAAAAGTAGATAAAAGGAGAAATTACCTGAGTTATCACATAGAAACGTTTCCTACAAGGTAGGCCTTTTTTTTTTTTTTTTTTTTTTTTTTTTTTATTTTCCCCCCCCAAAGCAAGTCCTCAAGGGGAAAGGAAAAAAAAAAAAAAAAAAAAGATTTGTGTACATTGCTTATATTCAGACATTCATGTTTGGAATATCTACTGAAACTACAACTAAATGATCTCAGAAACCTGGACAAACACTGCAATTTAAAAAATAATGCCTACTCCTTCCAAACCAATCTCAGAGGCAACAAGGGGTATAGCACTGCAAGGAGTCATTCTGCAGTTCATAAAAACAATTCTGCTTTATGAAAATGGGTGATACACGAAACAAGCAAACATTCTCTGTTTCTGAAGCATCCACAGTTCCTAGGTTGGTATTTATATTAACCTGGATTGTTCCCTTTTTAATGTTAAGTAACGTAGTGTTACCTAAATTTCTTTTTTTTCCTTTGTCACATTTTTCTTACGTCATATTTGCACTACAGTACAGAAACACCGTGCTAGTAATTACATGTTCCTTACTGTGTGTTTCTTCTCTGTTCTGGGTTAATTCTCCTGATATTTGTCATGAAACCCAGGGAAATCAGATTTATATTCACGGAAATATAAAAAGAATGCTGGAAATGTCTGTCATCAATCCCAGATGTTCTGTCTGCTGAGATTCATAAAGCTGAAAGATAATTTCAAGAAACCATTTGGGGATTTTAAAAACGGAATTTTACATTGTCTGATATCATTTACTAATGTTCCAGAAGGGCAGATTACCTGAAGAAATAGGTAGGTTCTCTTGAGCTCCTAGAGTTATTACTGGTAAGACTGAACTAACTTTTGTGTGAGAGAATACACTGTTTATAAATCAAAGGAATTCTCATGTACGCCTTGTGAGTATCAGAAAACAAATATTGCACACCACCAAACACTTCAAATAATTACTGTATCAAAAGAGAGAGATGACATCAAAATTTCAACTGATTAAAAACATTAAAACATGAAACATGTAAGAGTAGCCATTATTGTTTCCTACATGTACTGGTGATGGCAAATGCAATATAAAATAAAATTTGATGAAAGTCAGCTTTATGCCTGGTGGATCTTACTATGCATGATCCTGCTCAGTTACTCCTCAATTTGATCTACCAAATACTGTTTGTCTCGAGGAAACTGAAATAGTCCACAATGATTTGGTCCAGCCTCCTTGCTGTTCAGATGTCCATATTTAAATAATCCAAAATATGCAGTTGTTCATCTAATTTTTAAAGTCCTTCAGAAATAGGAATCTTACAGTCTCTTCATAATAATAAGATGCTTCCTTCATATAAATGTATTCTTTCTGTTTACTATTAAACCCACTGCAGTGAAAGTAGATCTTACCATGGCAGCAGATAGATGTTTTGTTCATTGATAAAGAATCAACAATACATGATAGGGAGCAAAGAGACAGCAGCAGGAAATAAAGAGAAATATTAAGACTAGCTCATGAACACATGGCCTACAGCAGTGGTTCTCAAACTAGCCTATATCAGAATCACCTGGAGAACATATTAAACAGATTGTTGGCCCCATCCCCAGAGTTTCTAATTTAGTAAGTCTGATGTAACATAATACCTAAAAAGTTTGCATTTCTAAAAATTTCCCAGTGATGCTAATATTGCTGGTCCAGGGACCACATTTTGAGAACCACTGACCTATAATATTCATTCCTGCCAAAAGCCCTACCCTCCTGCGACACCCCTCCAAAAAACGTGTACAGTACGAAGACGGGCAATTTTTTAATCTTTCATTTCACCTAGAAACATTTTTTACATGCTATAGGGATTAGGTCTGTTTCCCTAACATTTGTTTCCCTCACGGTGGAGCTAATTACTCTCATCCAAAAAGATCCAAAGAGTGTTAAATGATTATTTCCCAGACTGGAGTGTCATCTTTCTAGGTATTTACATTTCAAGGAGGAATAAGCAGGCCTCAGAACTTGAAGACATTTCTTGCTGGTAAAAGTCAAGACACACAGGGAATTCTGGATGCTGGAGAAATTTTACTTATAAACCAAAGAACTGGAGTAAAGATTCAGGTCCATTGTGTTTTCAAAGAGGCCTTTTCAGGAAGGGAAGGGACTGCTACCTCCTTTCCCATTATAAGCAGATAAAAATCATTTTTCTTGTTCTTTACCTCTGGAGTCTTCAGCTACTCCAGTAGAACATTTGGCTTCGCTTTTATCACATCATCCCAGAGGTGAAGTCTGGGGCAGCAGGGGCTGACATGGTTAAGAAATCTCTCTCTGATCCAGTATGCCTTGTGTGTGCACTCAGGGTAAGTTAATAAAAATTAATATTAAGAACCCAATAGCAGCCTAGCCCTAAATCACCTCTGCTATGATGAGGATGCCTAACATTTCCTGATAAGAATCAGGACTGCACCCAATTGATTCTGTAAAAAGAGTATTAAATTGTATGCAAATTATTTCTATCTAGTGGGGAAAAAAATTACCCCATATGTTATCGTTTATTGCCTTTAAGGCCATTAACAAGTTTCCAATCTAACTTAGCAATCTCATCTTAACATTCTCTTATTGAATTTCCTATAAATACCCACTTTCTCAAATATTCTTGGAATCAGCTTTCTATATTACTGATTACTGCACTAACTGATGAGTTGAGTGAAATCATTGACAGGTGCTTATATTTGTAGGAGTTATGCTTTGACCTATCTGAAAAATACATTTACCAGAGGGTCCCACAGTCATCAGGCCAATAGAGCATCTAGCAGATGTAGGTGGTGTGTGCTTTGTTTGCATCTCTGCCAACTGATCATGGAAATTCTGTCTCTTCTCTTGACAAAAACAAAACACAAAAAACAGACTCAGCTTACTTGAGACAGCACCATCATCTCTTCTCTAATATTAATATGCACTTTACCCTGCTTGAAATGGGAGAAAAGCAACTCTTATAGCCACTCTTTAGCAAAAGAGTCTCTCAGAATGTCTAGGTAGCACAACTCCAAGAACTCCTGGAACGTCTCATAAAATTCCATTTAAATGATACCCTCTGAAGTTGTGCAAGGTGGGTGGCTCTGAATTAGCCCCCCTGGGTCTTCAGACAGAAAGGATCATTAAAGCATATTTTATTTTATCCATACTCTGTGGGTTTTTAGTTGTATAAATAACTGCTCATCTAGAGGATGAAGAGCCTACCTAGGTCCATATCTAGAATTATATAATTAACGAGGAAAGGGGAAGTTATAGGCTGCTGAAATGTATATAATAAGCCTCAGTCCATTCCATTTTTCTTGCTTTACGCAGAAAGCCACTTCCTCCTCTGTATAAGTAGATGCACTAAGTCATTCCTTTACTCTCAAGCACTAAAGAAGCACAGAGGGTCAGAAAGACATGGCAAGCCCAGCTATCTCTACTCATTCCTTTCCAGAGCACCTTTGCTTCAGAAGCAATTTCTGGTCCTTCCATCCAGCTATATACATGGTCCATGTAACAGCTCTTGATAGAAATCATTTTCTGAATCATTGTGTGTGAAGCCATTGGCCTATGTTGAGATGTGTACAGTCAACAATGCAACACAGAAGACCTCTGTCAAGAATGTCCTTCATTATATCACACAATGCCACTTCTATTAAGACTTAAGGAAATACCTGCCTGTACCCAGCCTCAGGAATACTTCTGCATCTCCAAAGCCACAAACATGTATCTTTCGTACACCTCACCCCATGTATCTCTTTTCTAAATGGCTGCTAGAATCTGATACTCAAGCTTGAGGGCCTTTGGGTCTTTGTGATTGGCATTTTTAAAAGTAAAGTCATTTCTTGCTTCATTCTAATATCCATGCCTTTGTATTACTTTTCCTTTAACATTATTTTACTCTCTTTTATTTACATTCTGTCTCTCACACACACACATGCATACACACACACACACACACACACACACACACCTGTAAACATCAGACCTGTCTGGAACAAGGCAGGCAGTGGAAGAAAGGAATTGTAAACTCTCTAAGTCCAGGATTTAGTATACTAGCCATTTGTTAACTTATGCCCTAATGACTCCACATAGTATTCATCTATGATTCTTCCTCTCCTTATTTCCCAATTCTTCCCCCTCCACCCAGTTTTATCATAAACACTAATCAGTGGCTTATCGAATATTCAGTGATTTTTTTTTTAAGAAATGCATCTCTTGATATCTGCTAGTTATTTAAAAGTTGCCAAGCAACTGGGAAGAATGGATTAATGGCAATTGTTCATTTGGGGGAAGTGGCTTTTTGAATTAGTAGACAGTAATTTTTATATTCAAGTCTGTGTGCAGCCAAAAGTAAAATTTATTACTGCAGAATATGTTTCTGATTGTGTTTTAAACTTTCACTGACCACCAGCAGCATATGAAGTACCGTAAACAACAGCATTAGACATATTACAGCCCAGGGGGCATGCTGCCTAAAATGGTCATTTTCCTGGTTCTGTCTAATATAATTCTGTTCATTTGGTGTATTATGTTAATTTAGTTTTTATTTGTCCTCTCTTATTCATCATTATTTTAAAAGGCCTATATCTATCAGGAAATATTCCCAAGTGATTCTATTCATATGAAGAAAAGAAAAATCTAATTTGCAGAAAATATCTGAATCCCAACTGTGTTATAAATTCTGAGCTCTCATGTCTTGATACAATTTGAATAATAGCCTCTTTATTTGTTTTAATGTTGCAAATCTAGATGTTAAATGTTTTGCTTTGCTTCTTGTTACCTCCAGAAATTCAGAAATTATTCCCTTCAGGTATGTATCTTTTTAAGTGCATTATAATTTCTTGTGCATTATGATTCCTCATGTAAAAGTTAGGACAGGGTGAAGGTTACTCTTCTCCTCAAATAGCTGTAGTACTGAATTATACACATGGTGAAGGCTACCTAAATCTTTGTTGACTGTGAAAGAAAGGCACGCCTTCCAGTGCCCACGTCCATCATTCAGTCTCTCTCCACTGGCCTCACGATGCATACACTATGTTACTACAGCTCCAGCTTTCCCTGACCTATATTCCCTTGCAGCCGTCCATGATCTTTGGCACATGTGCACACAATATAATTAAGAAGCATCATTAACATCAAACATGGGAAAAGCTGGGGAAGCAACAATTCTTCTTCCCTTCTTTAAACAGCACAAAAGCTCAAAAGACAGAGAGAAAATGGTCACACAGCTCAGACAGAAAGTTGTATAATGCCCCACAGCAGAGCAATAGTGTAAAATGTGAGGTATAACTCATCCCCCTCTTTCTGAAACTGGTGATTCCCCAATCCTTCCAAGTTCTAGGACTAGATAAACAATTTGTGTTTGTCATTGGCTAGTTCTAACAACTCCAGATAAGTTACAACCATTCGGATGTGCTTTCTTTTTGGAGAATTTAAAAAGAGTGACTGAAATCTAGGACCCCTCTGAGGACATCTGAGTCACCCCAAATAATCAGAAGAATTTCTATTTTGCTAAAATGTTCACTCTCCCAAACTTGCTTTGCCTTTATGGCAGTTAGAAGCTCATTAAAAAGCTTGTTTCTACCCAGCATATATAGGCCATATACATTTACCTACTCTACCTTTCAAAACCTCACTGCATGCATAAAATGAAGGAAAAAAAAAAAAACTCTTTGCTTTGTATTAGTTTACTGAAGCTGCTATAACATGACCACACATTTGGTGGCTTAAAACAGTAATAATTAATTCCTTCACAATTCTGGAAGCCAAAAGTCTGAAATAAATATCACTAGGAAGAAATCAAGATGCCAGCAGGGCCACGTGCCCTTTGGAAGAAGAGAAGCCGTTCCTCACCTCTTTCAGCTTCTGATGGCTGCCAGTATTCCTCGGTGTGGGGGTGCATCATTCTAATCTACCTTCATGGTCGCATTTTCTTCTCCCTTTCTGCCTGCTACAAATCTCCACCTGTCTCTCTTTTATAAGGATTCTTGTTATTGCATTTAGAGCCCACATGGATATCCAGGATAATCTCTCATTTCAAGATCTTTAACTTAATCACATCTGTAAAGTATTTGCCACATAAGAAAACTTCATGGTTTCCAGGGATTAGGACATGGCTACCTTTGAAAGGAGCCATTATTCAGCTTAGCACATACCCAAAACAATGCCAAGAGGGAAAATGACAGAGCCTAAGAAAGCACAACTTTCTAGAAGAGTAAAATAGATGGAACAGTGGGGACTACTACAACAGAGTAAAGGAAGAGGGGGATGGAAACAAAGAGTGAACCACAGCATGGACCTAGATTCTGCTCCTAAACTCAACAGGAGAGCAGAGGCTATTCTCTGGAGAAATAAAATCAGAAGGATCCCGGTTATGGCCACAAAGCAGAATGGAGGAGAGAAGTGTGACACAGGACTGAAAACTAGAAAATTAACGCAAAGTCTACTCAGTGAACTAAATTACTTGCAAACTCAAAATGCCATCATAAAGCTCTAAGTCAGGGAACTGAAGGATTGCTCTCTAGGGGGAAAAAGAAAGGAATTTCAGAGAAATGCACCCACAAATAAGAGCATTTGGTCTCATCCCAATTAAAAGACTAGCTTCCTCCCTTAAGACTTATAATAGCAATTCTCAAACTTTCTAGTCTCAAAATCTCTTTACACTCATAAATATCGTTACAGATCCCAAAAAGCTCTTGTTTATGCAGGTAACGTCTATCAAGTTTTACCATATTAGAAATTAACCTGTGAATTTTAAAAAATATATAATTCATTTCAAAATAATAATAATCCACTATATAACATAAAAAAGTGTTTTCATGAAAAATAACTATGTTCTCCAAAAAAAAAAAAAAAAAAAAGATGTAGTAGAAGTATGGTATTTTTGGCAACCTCTTTAACATCTGTCTTAATAAAAGATAGCAGGATTCTCATATCTGCTTCTGCATTTAATCTATTGCAACATGTAAATTTTGTTGGTGTGTGGAAAAAATGCACCCTCCCAGCAATATGTAGTTGGAAAAGGGAAGAGTATTTTAATAGCCCTTTCAGATAATTGCAGATTCAAACTACACTCCAACTTGAAAAGGAGTAGTTTCTTAAAGGTTAATTGCAACGTAGAATCTGAAACCACATCAATGAACTTTTTGATTCTATTACATTAAAGTCTGTCCTGCACTTTGAATGTATTTTTACCCATGCATGGGATTTTGTAGCACCATGCATTTATCATTTGGAAAACCTTTGTTCACAGAGTTATAAAGATCTTCCAAATGTTGACAGATTTCATTACATAATATCAAAAAATTATATTTGTTAATATTACCACTAATCTCATCAGAAAATTTTGTAATGATTGGAAAGCTCTTAAGTTCCTAGTTGCCAATACAAGTTTTCCAAACTTCTGATTTTTTGAAAACTCACATTTTATCATTACCAGTAAGGCCACTTTATTTATTTTCAAAAAATGTCTGGCAAATACCCACATCTGCATAACCATAGTTTTTCAGTCAGTCATTCTTTCAAGTAAAAATGGTTTCCATGAAGAAAAAAATGGTGACTTCAACTCTCCATTCAATTACACTAGTGCTTTTCCTTGCGACAGCCACTGTATTTCAGAATGCAGCAGAATAGTAGGCATAATTCCCATTTTCTCACATAAAATATTAAAAGATGTATACTCAATTTACAAGTTTTATTGCTTTATCAAGGCCAACATCAAGTAAAACTAGCATATTTCTTTTTTACAACAGTGTGTGGTGGTAAAGAATATACTAAAGGTATACTAAGTATACCTTCGTGCCATTTCCTTTGTCCATGGCAAAGGCTCCAGCAGTTTTACCCATCACTGTTTGGCACCATGAGCACAAAAGTTAACGTAGTGAAAAAGGCAGATAAAACCTTGGCATTAATATGAAAATAGTACAGACCTCATGAACTCCCTACAAAGTTCTCTGGGACCTCAGGGGTCCTTGAACAACACTTTGAGAACCATTGCCCTACAGTAAAATAAACAAATATTGTCTTCATGTTCTGAGAGTCCAAGATGCATTTAGTCCCTTATGTAAAACAGGAAGAGTCAATTAAAAGTAACCTGTGTGTTGAGGGTTCCCAAGAGCTTCTACAGACTCAATGATTCACTAGAAGGACACACAGGACTCAGAAAAGTGGTTACATTTATGGTTATATTTTAATACAATGAAAGGATATATACAAAAGTCAGCAAAAGGAAAGGGCACATGGGGCAAATTCCAAGAGAAACCAGGCACAAGCTTCCAGGTGTCTACTCCCAGTAGAGTCACAAAGGGCTGCAATTAATTTCTTAGTAATGACATGTGACACAATGAAAGTGTTGCCAACCAGGAAAGCTCACCTGCGTTTTGAGGTACAGGGATTTTATCGAGGAGTCAGTTATACAGGCAAGCAAGACAATGTATGATTAATCTCAGCTACTCACACTTCTACCCCCATCACTCAGAGCAAAAAGAGGCATTCACCATAAATCACATGGTTAGCATAAAATATCTGATCAAACTGGTATACGGTGACCAAGGCCATTGGGACACAAATGCCATCTTATCAGTCAGACTATCCCAGGGACTCAGGATTTATCTCCCAAGAGCCAGCCAAGAGCCAATCCTAAATGCAGGCCTTTCTTTGAAATGTACAGCATTTGAGTAACCCAGGCCTGCTGATTTAACCCTTTCCTGCTCAACCTACCTCTAACATGAAAGAAAAAGATAAAAACAAGAAGCTGAAAGAAGAGATAGAAACAAAGCAACAGTAGAGAACAATTCAAATAAAGTACAATTAATCAACTCAATAAGAGAAGAAAAGATACTGCATTCATAAAACAAAGTAAGAAAGCTACACAATGATCAGAAGATAAGAAAGAGCTCCTGGAAATTAACTATCATCATATAACATCCAAAATAGAGAAATCATTCAAATGGTAGAAAGTTAAAACAGAAATTACCAAGAAAGTAGAATACAATAGAGAGACAGAAAATATAAAAGGAAAAGTAAGAGATATAGAACAAAACTCTCTAGAATTGATTCAGGATAGCCAATGAATAATAGCAATTTCAAAATGAGAGAATAGGTAGGAAGAATAGTTCAAATAAATCATACAAGATATTTTTTCAGAACTAAAAGGTAAGCATCTAGAGTTTGAAAGGGCCAATAAAGTGACTAGAACAATGAAAGCATACGTAATTTTTACAAAATTTCAGAATGCCAGAGAAAATGAGAAGATCCTAAAAGCTTCCACAGAGAAAAAGCCCTTGAATACAAAAGTGAGACTGAGAATGGTATCAAATTTCACAACAGCAGTACTGAATGCTAGAAGACAGTGAAACAATGCTTCAAAATCTGAGAAAATATTATCTCTACTTAAAATTCTGTTTGAAGCCATAGTATCAACCAAGTATGATGGTAAACTAGAAATAGACTAGACACAAAAGGGCGACCCATGCCCCCTTTTGAAAGATATGCTCCAGCAAAAAAGGGCATCAGTCAGGAAAGAGAAATTCATAGATTACAGGCTCCAACAAAAGAAGAGTGAGTGTCAAAGGTCTTGAGGGATAGGAGAGATTTGTGAAAGGATACCAATTTACAGTTAGATGGGAAGAATAAGTTCTAGTGCTCTATAGCCTATCGGATGACTATAGTTAACAATAATGTATTAAATAGCTTTAAATAGCTAAAAGGAGGATGTTGAACATTCCAAACACAATGAAATGATAAATGTTTGAGATGATGAATATGCTAATTATCCTGGTCCAAATACTATACATTATATCTACCAAAACATCACTATGTGCCCCATGAATAGGTACAATTATTATTTGCCAATTAAACAAATCAAAAAAATAAGGCACAATATTTTTAATCAGTTTTTTAAAAAAAGAAAGGTCCCACAGGAATCTCAGGCATCACTTTGTTTTTTCATTAAAAGTACAACCACCATACAACCTCTGGGAATAGCTTTAAGTGTTTTTCAAGCAATATCTCATTCTAACTTCTCAAGAGGCCAGTGGGAACCTTCTTATCTTCATCTTTCCAATGAAAAAAATTGTGTGGTAGGGAAGTTAATACTTTCCCCCACATTCACATGAGTAGTAATTGGCGAAGCTAGGACTTGAACCCATGGAGAACCCAATGCCCATTCCCTTAACCATATACTATCTCCAAGGCAACAAATACGGAAAAGAATCATAGTGGTAGAAATTGTAGCAATAGCAAATGTCTTGAATATCCAATAATCAAGCTGCAGATACATCTCAAGACATTAGTTAGAAACTCTTGTACTATTTTATTTTAAACATCCATCTACCTTTCCTTTCAAATGACCCCAGCTAGAACAGCAACTAGCCAAATGGCTGGAACATATAAAGAACTTAATAAATACTGGTTGGGTGAGTTAACTCAATAATCTCAACAATGCATCTATCTGAAATATCTTAATAGCTAAAAATTTTTTATAGTTAGCTTATAGTTAATATAGCAACTTAATTTATAGTCAACAATTTGTTCCTTGTGAAAAAAATTTTATCATAAAGATCTGATATGCATAATCACCCCAAGTTAGTAATAGTATAAATTTTAAGCATAAGGATTGTGGGGGAAAATCGTATTACCTTTTTAATCGATAATAAAGTATCTAGGATTTGAAATACATTATTTCTGTTCAAGTTGCAATTAGAAAAATACATACTGGCAAGTATTAAAACAAAAATTGGTCTTGATTAGTAACCATATTTTACAGAATCACTTTTTTATATTTTAATCTGTTATCAATAAGGAAGAAGATATATAATGACACACTTAAAGCATCTAAAATTTATTTCAAATATTATATATGCTCCAAATATATAAGCCCACTTGTATTTATTCTATAAAGGAAAATAAGGTCAATTTCTAATTTCACAGAACATTGGTGTGTACTTTCAAAGTACTGATTTTGCCTCTGACGGAGTTATCTCATTCCATTAGAAAATTAGGGCTTAGAGGTTATCAGAAACATAGCAGAATATTACATGTGCATGATGGCAATTTATCCCTGAGCATTCTCCATTTCATTTCCTCTAGATTTCCACTTTCCTTCTGCAGACAGCCAGACATGACACACTACAATGAAGTATTGATCTAAAATTTTAATTTATTAGTTGGATTAAAAGAATTTTCAGAATCATTATTCAGACCATTGGTATATTTCAAGTTATATTTACAAATTCTAGGAACAAAAATAAATATACCTGAAAATATTCATCTATGTTCATAAATTTATCTTTTGTGAAATTTTTATAGAATTATTCAAACTAGATTGTAGATAGTAAAATTCTTCAAAGTTTACCATGTTAGCAAGTATTAGTGTCTCCAAGCTATTTTTATTTCCCAAATTCAACTAAAGATGGAAATTTATTTTTAAAGGTAGTGGTATCCTACGACAAACATATTGCATGACATATTTTTAGAACAAGCAAGGTAGAATAAGGAACAGGAAGTCTTGGGAAGCTCAATTATTTTTTATCTGTTTAATCTGGAAGAAGCAAAAGAAGGGAGAAACTAAAGACATTATATGGGGTAATTAATGTACAAACATTTTTTAAGCCATATAGCATTATGCAAATTAAAGGTATTATTTATTTAGAAATTGACATATTTTTCTCCTTTAATTGTTGAGCATCTGAAAAGACAAAACATAAATCGTTAGAATTTTGAAACTGAACAGGTCCTAGATATTTTAGTCTCTCTTAAAAGGTTAAGTGGGTTGTATAACCAGTTGACGTTTGAATGCAGGCTAAGTTTCTATCCTTTCACTCATTTTTATTGGCACTCATTTCAATAATATTTCTGTATTGTTTCTATATTGGTTCTTATTTAATACACGTACTTCTTCATTGAACATGTCTGATTTGAACGTACTGCTTCTTTGCTGATTTGAGGATTTTTATAAAAGTGCAACAATGAATCATCAAGAGTTTTAAATGGGGAAATGGCAAGACTCAACTTACATTTTGAAAAAGTGTATCCACTGTATGGAGAATGGCATAAAAGGAAGAAAGAACAGATGCCAGGAGATGCACAAGGTTGAGATGACATAGCTAGGAGTAGAGGAGGGCTCTATAGATGGAGAGAAGTAGAAAGATTTAACCTGTATTTGAAGGTACAGTCCATAAGACTTAAAGATAAGTTTGATGTGTGATGAGAAAGAAAAAGTAACTCTTGGTTTTAGCATTTTAGCATCTAGGGATAATTTTATTTTGAGTCATTTTTTTCTTTATATAAAAAATTTATTGAATTAATTTAGATTATTGAATTGTCATTGTAGTGTAGTGAGTATACTTCACTTGTCCTGTAATTTAATTTTCCCCAAACTTTATCAATCTTTCAATACAGTCGATTTCAAATCATCAGTCATACTCGGCTCTTGTTGCCCCACCTCCTGATGGAGGATCTCTCACCTACCTCAAAGGAATTTTTCCAAAAGGGCTCTCTCAAAGGCCTGGAGAGACAGAGGTCTCACATAATAAGCATTAAAACTCTATAGCTTTGAGTTAGGAATAAATCACACATAAACAAAAAGTGCTGTCATCACCTTTCCTGGGAGACAGTTCTTTTTGGGGAATATAATAGTATGCTGACATTTGTCTATACAGGCATACTTCTTTTTATTGCAGTCCACTTTATAGTATCTTACAGAGATTGGTTTTTCTTTGTTTTGTTTTTTACAAATTGAAGGTTGTGGCAATCCCATGTTGAGCACATCTGTCAGTGCCATTTTCCCAACAGCATGTGCTCATTTCATGTCTGTGACATTTTAGTAATTCTTGCAATATTTCAAACTTTTTCATTATTATCCATTTTGATGATCTGTGATTGGTGATCTTTTTTATGTATGAACATGGGCATCTATTTATAATGAGAACAGAAATTACAAGAAAAAAGATCTTCAAAAGCTGATAAATACCATAACTCTCATTGCTTGATACCTTCAATAAAATGAAATATAAGAGTAATGGGCAATGGGATAAAGCTACTTAATGTGTCTCCTCCACTGATCAAAAATATTCCACATAGTCTTGGTGAGGAATTCCTCAGGATATAAATGGCTATTTACACTGTAATGAATTATACCATATATAATATTCACTCAGTAATGTTAATAATGAACTGGCTATAATTGGCAAGATGCAATGCCTGCCAGTTTATGACATTAACAAGGTTTGAAACTAGCATATGACATAGTACCAATGCAGTCAGAGCTACCCTCAGGCATGAACATGTTGCCTGTTTTGCCTGGTGTTTTGGCAGCAAAACAGGAAGCAGTCTTGTGTGGGTCATTGTTCTGTCAATTTGTGGGAAAAAATTACTTGAGTCTCCTATAAATATATCCAATAGGTCCATAAACTGTTCAACCCATTTCTATGGCAAAACTCACTTTTCCTTTTATACATATCCCTCAATCTCAATTTTGTCAGGTGGAGCTTGATCTTAATTTTAACCTTAGTGAAGGAGGATAAGAGTGGTGTTTCCTTTGCCCTTTCTAGTACAAATGGAGACACTAAGCATTAACTTAATAACTACATTTAAGACTTGAACACATGCTACAATTTTGTCATCTTCTGACTTAAGTTTATCTGTTTCCTTGATTTTGATGATTTGTTTCATATCTCTTCCTCTGGATGTAGATTTTGTTACTATTACTATTATTATTATTATTCAGATGGAGTATTACTCTGTGGCTGAGGCCGGAGTGCAGTGGCATGATCTCGGCTCACCGCAACGTTCACCCCCCCAGGTTCAAATGATTATCCTGCCTCAGCCTCTTGAGTGGCTGGGATTACAGGCACATGCCACCACATCCGGCTGATTTTTGTATTTTTAGTAGAGATGGGGTTTCGCTATGTTGGCCAGGCTGGTCTCAAACTCCTAACCTCAAGTGATCTGCCCGCCCTGGCCTCTAAAATCACTGGGATTATAAGCTTGAGCCACCATGCCCACCTGGATGTAGATTTCAATAACTGAACTTAATTCTGCAATGTTCTTCTTGATAGAATAACTGAGTATCTGTAAATTGTGTAACAATGATGTATACTGTTGCATTAGGTGAGCTTCTGAAGAGTGAAGTTGACACTTTGGTCAATGTTCTTTTCCCTGCAGTGTCTAGTTTGAGGCCTTTTAGAAGATTGATCTGTAGCAATTATTTAATGAATTGAATATTTAAAAATTTTAATTGCTATATTTGGTAATTATCTCTGAAATCAAATGCACTATAAGTTAACATAACAAGTAAAATACATTATCTTTTTTAAAAAGTTTCTTTTTAAAGGAATACTTATTAATTGTAACTTGTAAAACTCGGGGCCGGGCGCGGTGGCTCAAGCCTGTAATCCCAGCACTTTGGGAGGCCGAGACGGGCGGATCATGAGGTCAGGTGATCGAGACCATCCTGGCTAACACGGTGAAACCCCGTCTCTACTAAAAATACAAAAAATGAGCCGGGCGAGGTGGCGGGCGCCTGTAGTCCCAGCTACTCAGGAGGCTGAGGCAGGAGAATGGCGTAAACCCGGGAGGCGGAGCTTGCAGTGAGCTGAGATCCGGCCACTGCACTCCAGCCTGGGCGGCAGAGCGAGACTCCGGTTCCAAAAAAAAAAAAAAAAAAAAAACTTGTAAAACTCAAAGTTCTAATGGTTTTTAAAACCAATGTTGAGTGGAAAAGTGTTTTGGTTTGGAAATACCTATGAAGTATACTAGTCAGGTAAAGAAACTTTTCTCAAAGAATGTAAGTTGCTATATCTGGAGGGGCATAATAGTACTTTTTTTCTACATTATTGGAGGCATACCCTGGTCATCTTTTCACATGACACTGAGTATCATTTTCTATAGACACAAGGCAAGAAAATTCAGTCCTGCCTTTAGTATGGTTGATCGAAGTTTGTTCTATTAGTGACAATTTAGAAAGTTTATTTTAGCTCCAGTTAGCTTCTTTTAGCTCATTATTGGTTATCATGTAAGTGTTTAGGATTGTTATCAACTTTGGGAGAACTTCTGGTTTCTTTTAAATATAAACTGTAAATTTTTTTTCCTATAGAAGTTGTAAGATAAAAAGAAACTTTTGTACAATGACCAGTCATAAGTATTCCTTGAACTGACAATACTCATTAACCATTTTGTCATTGATGTTCTCATTTTAGTAGCTAAATGTGAATTTTATATTACATTCATCAAGGTCAGTATTTCATGTCAAATCAGCAGGAAATTTTAAAAGAACAGTTCTGATTAATTCTATTTTGGGTGACTCCCACAAAAAAAAAAAAAAAAAATAGTGTGTTTATAATTGTATTTGCCTTCTTATCAACATATTTCTTTTAGGAAAGAAACTTCTCTTTTGACTTGGCCTCAATGAAAACTTTATCCTTCATTCACAATTTTACAATGTCTAATGATTAGAAGAATTTTCCGTAGACTAGCTTATAGGTATGTATATTTCAAGCCTTGCTTCTCCTCTACTACTCATATACTTTGGGGGCCAGGTGCCATAGGACACATTCATATTATGCCATGACATTAGTTCTGCATCTTCATGCCATGATAGATAACAAATGAGTCAACATAATATGCAGAAGAAACATTCCTGGAAGCCATTCTTAGATTAGAAGTGAAAGTGAAAACAATTCTATACAAAGTGACTGTAAGCTATGTAAGTATTTCCCACTAAAGCAAAACTAAATGTATCCACTATTAAAATTCCCCTTATTCAGATTCCCAAAATGACTTCTACTCTGATGGTACTCAAACCTAGATATGTGATGGAAGGGAAGTCAGGGTAGAAAGAGACAAAATTCTTAACAGTTTTGGTTGAAAATACTTTATTTCTGCAAACGACCTGTTTTAATGTGTGCGTGCGTGAGCATTGAAATTGTATATGTGTATTTCTAAATGAACACCTTCTATAGAGCTCCTTCCAAGGCTTTGAAAGGGACCTGTGCAAACTTATGCTCCATTAACTTCAAGGTGAATCTGACTCTGTCTAGCACTCTATAATTCTATCAATTAATCCCTACTTTTAAGGATGAGAGGAGTTGGGGTGGGAGCTAATATTATATAACCCAGAGTTTCTCTATTTCTTGTTTATCTTAAATTTTCTTTTCTAAATTTTCATTTTGACTTATATTTTAGGTTCAAGGGTACATGTGGAAGTTACATAGGTAAATTCATGTCACAAGGGTTTGTTGTACAGATTATTTTGTAACCCAGGTACTAAGCCTATTGCTCAATAGTTATTTTTTCAGATCCTCTCCCTCCTCTTACCCTCCACAGTCCAGTAGGTTCCAATGACTGTTGCTCCCCTATATGTGTTCATGTGTCCTCATCATTTAGGTCCCACTTGTAAATGAGAACATGTGGTATTTGGTTTTCTGTTTCTACATTAGTTTGCTAAGAGTAATGGCCTTTAGCTCCATCCATGTCCCTGCAAAGGACACGATCTCATTCTTTTTTATGACTGTTTAGTATTCCATGACGTATGTGTACATTTTCTTTATCCAACCTGCCACTGATTAGCATTTACATTGATTCCATGTCTTTGCTATTGCAAATAGTGCTGCAATGAACATACATGTTCATGTGTCTTTATAACAGAACAATTTATATTCCTTTGGGCGTACACCCAGTAATGGGATTGCTGGGTCAAATGGTAGTTCTGCTTTTAGTTATTTGAGGAGTTGCCCTACTGTTTTTCATAATAGTTGAACTATTTACACTCCCACCAACAGTATATAAGTGCTCCCTTTTCTCCACAACCTCACCAGCATTTGTCATTTTTTAACATTTTAATAAGAGCCCTTCTGACTGGTGTGAGATGGTATCTCATTGTGGTTTTGATTTGCATTTCTCTAATGATGAGCGATACTGAGCTTTTTTCATATCCTTGTTGCTCACATGTATGTTTTCTTTTGAAAAGTGTCTGTTCATATCCTTTGCCCACTTTTGAATGCATTTTTTTCTTGTAAATTCAAGTTCCTTATAGATGCTGGATGTTAGAACTTGATTAGATACATAGTTTGCAAATATTTTCTCCCATTCTCTAGGTTGTCTGTTTACTCTATTGACAGTTTATTTTGCTGTACAGAAGCTCCTAAGTTGTATTCCCCATTTTTCAATTTTTGCTTTTGTTGCAATTGCTTTTGGCATCTTCATCATGAAATCTTTGCTCATTCCTGTGTCCAGGATGGTATTACCCAGGCTGTCTTCCAGGGTTTTTATAGTTTTGGGTTTTACATTTAAATCTTTAATCCATCTTGAGTTGATTTTTGTATATGATGTAAGGAAGGAGTCCAGTTTTAATTTTCCACGTGTGGCTAGCCAGTTATCCCAGCACTATTTTTTGAATAGGAAGTCCCTTCCCCATTGCTTATTTTTATCAGCTGTCTCAAGTAGGTTTGTGGCCTTGTTTCTGGGATCTCTGTTCTTTTCCATTGGCCTATGTGTCTGTTTTTGTACCAGTACCAGGCTGTTTTGGTTATTACCACCCTATAATATAGTTTAAACTCAGGTAATGTGATGCCTCCAGCTTTGTTCTTTTTGTTTAGGACTGTCTTGGCTCTTTTGGTTCTTTTTTTGTTCCATATGAATTTTAAAATTGTTTATTTTTTTTTTTTAAATTCTGCGAAGAATGTCATAGGTAGCTTGATAGAAATAGTATTGGATCTATAATTGTTTGGGGGCAGTAAGGCCATGTTAATAGTGATTCTTCCAATCCATGAACGTGTGTTGTTTTTCCATTTGTTTGTCATTTCTTTGAGAAGTGTTTTGTAATTCTCATTGTAGAGATCTTTCACCTCCCTGGTTAGCTGTACTCCTAGATATTTTATTCTTTTTGTGGCAATTTTGAATGGGATAGAATTCCTAGCTTGGCTCTTCACTTGGCTGTTGTTGGTGTATTGAAATGATAGTGATTTTTGGATGTTGATTTTGTATCCTGAAACTTTGCTAAAGTTGTTTATCAGCTGAAGGAGCTTTTGAGCTGAGACTAGGGGTTTTCTAGGTATAGAATCACGTCATCTACCAACAGAGATAGTTTGACTTCCTCTCTTCCTATTTGGATGCCCTTTATTTCTTTCACTTGTCTGATTGCTCTGGCCAGGACTTCCAATACTGTGCTGAATAGGAGTGATGAAAGAGGGCATCCTTGTTTTGTGCTGGTTTTCAAGGGAAATGCTTCCCGCTTTTGCCCATTCAGTATTATATTGGCTGTGTGCTTGTCACAGATGGTTATTATTTTGAGGTATATTCATTCAATACCTAGTTTATTGAGTTTTTAACATAAAGGGGTGTTGAATGTTATTGAAAGCCTTTTCTACATTGATATAATCATGAGGCTTTTGTCTTTAGTTCCGTCAATGATCTTTGATGTTACTATTGTATTTGTTTTGGAATGCCATGAACCATGCCCATATAGGGTGGCCAAGTTAATGGGTGAATGTTGCGTGTGTTCTGACAACTCCACCAACTAACTGGCTGTTCCCCCATATTTCTCTCTCTCTTCAAGTCTCCCTATTCTCTGAGACACAACAATATTGAAATGAGTCCAAATAATAACCCTACAATGGCTTCTAAGTGTTCAAGTGAAAGGAAGAGTTGCACATCTCCACTTAAAAGGCAGAAATAATTAAGTTTAGTGAGGAAGGCATGTTAGAAGTTGCGATAGGCCAAAAGCTAAGCCTCTTATGACAAACAGCCAAGTTGTGAATGCAAAGGAAGAGGCAAGGCCTTCCACTAGCAACAAGATTATGAGTCACTGAAGGCTCAGATGATCTTTAGCATTTTTTAGTAATAAGTATTTTTTATTTCAGATATGTACTTTTTTTTTTTTTGAGACGGAGTCTTGCTCTGTCGCCCAGGCTGGAGTGCAGTAGCATGATCTCGGCTCACTTCAAACTCCACCCCTCCAGGTTTAAGCACTTCTCTGCCTCAGCCACTGGAGTAGCTGGGATTACAGGCGTGTGCCACCACGCCTGGCTAATTTTTTGGTATTTTTAGTAGAGATGGGGTTTCACCATCTTGGCCGGGCTGGTCTTGAACTCCTGACCTCGTGATCCACCCGCCTTGACCTCCCAAGAGATATGTACATTTTTTAAACATAATGCTATTTAACACCTAACAGACTATAGTATAGTATGAGCATAGTTTTTATATGCACTGAAAAACTAAAAATTGAAGAGACTCATTTTATTGCAAGCTCACTTATTGCAGTGTTCTACAACTGAACCCACAATAACTTTGAAGTGTGCCTATATTTAGAATCCAGTTGATTCTGTTTGAAACCACTTGTTTTATAATGACTTTTTGTTTAATTGAGTAACTACTAGTTTTGATAAGATCTTTTTAGAAACCTTATTAATGCCAATCTCTAGCTTTGATTATGAGTATAAGAGAAATTATGTAATGGTATATAAGAGGTAATTGAAAGTAGAAATAGGCCGGGCGCGGTAGCTCATGCCTGTAATTCCAGCACTTTAGGAGGCCAAGGTGGGTGAATCACGAGGAAAGGAGTTCGAGACCAGTCTGGCCAACATGGTGTCTCTACTAAAAATACAAAAATTAGCTGGGAGTGGTGGCGCATGCCTGTAGTCCCAACTACTCAGGAGCCTGAGGCGGGAGAATCACTTGAACCCAGGAAGCAGAGGTTGCAGTGAGCCAAGATCGCGCCACTGCACTCCAGCCTGGTGACAGAGCAAGACTCCATCTCAAAAAAAAAAAGTAGAAATAACCACATAACACAAGGTAATCCAACTTCAGCTCAATAAAAATTTTGTATCATATAAAAAAGTAAACTGTCTCCTCTTACAAACAGAATTGAGAACTATAAATTGCAAATAAAAAACTCTGTCATTTGTCAATTAGATCTAAGTTATTAAAATATTAAAGTTTAAATATTACATGAGAGCTTCCTGAAACTTCTAGTATTACAAAGAAAATATGGTCACTGCTTACCACATTGCATGTGGATCAGCTGACAACTTCATACTGCTGTGTAAAAAGAAATCAAAAGAAGGTCTTAAAATACTAATTTTGGTTGGTGGAATTATCAGTGATATTTATTTTTTGTTAATTTTCATATTTACAAGCTTTATACTATTATTAACATGTAAAACTTTTTAGATAAAATAAATGTTATCATATTTAGTGTAAAAAAGCACATACATCCCAATTTTAGAAAAACTTAGTACAAACCTATAGTAATCAAGATGGTGTGGTACTGGCATATGGATAGACATGTGGATAAATGGAATTAAATTGAGAGTCCAGAAATAAACCCTTAAATTTACATTCAATTGGTTTTCAACAAATACACCAAGAGAATTCAAGAGAGAAAGAAGTTTTCAACAAATGGTGCTGGGGCAACGGATATCCACATGTAAAAGAATGAAGTTGGACCCCTGTCTGTCACACATCATATATAAAAATTAACTCAAAAATGGATCAAAGACCTAAATGTAAGAGCTAAAACTATAAAGATATCAGAACAACATGTCAGTATACATCTTTTGGGAACTTCAAAATAGGCAGTGGTTTCTTAGGTGTAACTCTTTAGTGTCAAAGTACAAGAAAGGAAACAAAAATAAACTGGACTTTATCGAAATTTAAAAAGCTTGTGCTTCAAAAGACACCCCAAGAAAGTGAAATGCCAACCCACAAAATGAGAGAAGGTATTTTCAAATTATATATAAGGAACTTATATTCAGAATAAAGAATTATTACAATTCAACAATATAAAGAGAGACAAATTATAAAATGGGCAAAAGATTTGAACAGACATTTCTCCAAAGAAGATATATGAATGACAAATAAGGCCATGAGGGTCAACATAATTAGTCATTAGGGAAATGCAAATCAAAATAATAATGAGATATCAGTTCATACCATGAGGATGGCTATGATCAAGAAAACATACAAAATCAAGTGTTGGCAAGGATATAGCTATTGGAACTCCCATACATTGCGAATAAGAATGTAAAATGTTATAGCCACTTTGGAAAACAATTTAGAAGTTGCTGAAAATATTACAGAGTTACCACAAAACCAAGCAATTTCACTACTAGTTATCTTCATATGAAACTTATGAAAACTTAAGTCCACACAAACACTTGTACCTGAATAGCAGCATTATTTATAACAACCAGAAAGTGAAAACAACCCAAATGTCCATCAATCTATGAAAGAATGAACAGAATGTGGTGTATCGATACAATGAAATACCATTTGTCAACAAAAAAAGAATGAACTACTAACACAAAGAACACATATGGACCTTGAAAATATTATGCTAAGTGAAAGAAACCAAACTCAAAAGGTCACATATTATATGATCCCATTAATGTATAGCATCCAGAATACAAAAATCTATACAGATGGAAAGAAGATTTGTGGTTTCCAGGGACAGGGGAAACAAGGTTGAGAAGGAGTGACTGCTAATTGGTAAGGCTGATAATATGTTGTAAACTAGATTTTGATGATAGTCGTATACCTTTGTAAACACACTAAAAACCATTGAACTTTACATATGCTGTAAATGAATGAGCTTTATGGTGTGTAAGTTATATATCAATCCAGTGTTTTTAAAAGGATTGTCACAGCAATAGTGTTTGTAACAACAGAAAATTGAAAATAACCTAAATATCCATCAATAGAACAGATAAATAAACTTGCATATTTATACTGTGAAATATCCACAAAGAAAATGAATAATTAAACAACATACGAAGAGCATGAATAGAGAAGAATCTCAAAAACATTGTTGAGCAGCAGGAGGCACTCACAGAAGCACACAGAATGATTCCATTTATAGAGTACAAAAAGGTACAACTACATGAAGTAACTCTTCTGACTTGATTACTCAAAGGGAAAAAATCATCATAATTAATAATTTGTCCCATTATAAAATCTTTAATGTTTAAAGACTATTTTGCTATGAAAGAAGGCCTTATTCTATAAAAAGACACTGTCAGGGGAGCATGCCCAAGATGGCCGAATAGGAACAGCTCCAGCATCCAGCTCCCAGTGTGAGTGACACAGAAGACAGGTGATTTCTGCATTTTCAACTGAGGTACCGGTTTCATCTCACTGGGGAGTGCCCGACAATCAGTGCTGGTCAGCTGGTGCAGCCCAACCAGCGATAGCTGAAGCAGGGCAAGGCATCGCCTCACCTCAGCTGAATGAGGGCGAGGCATCGCCTCATCAACCAGTGCAAGGGGGAAGGGAATCCCATTTCCTAGGGGAGGGAAACTGAGACACACAACACCTGGAAAATCAGGTAACTCCCACCCTAATACTGTGCTTTACCAAGGGTCTTAGCAAATGGCACACCAGGATATTATATCCCACACCTGGCCCGGAGGGTCCCACGCCCAGGGAGCCTCCCTCATTGCTAGCATAGCAGTCTGAGATCTAACTGCAAGGTGGCAGGGAGGCTTGGGGAGGGGCACCTGCCATTGCTGAGGCTTAAGTGGGTAAACAAAGCCACCAGGAAGCTCGAATTAGGTGGAGCCCACTGCAGCTCAAGGAGGTGGGCTTGCCTCTATAGACTCCTCCTCTGGGGACAGGGCATAGCTAAACAAAAAGCAGCAGAAACCCTGACAGAGGTAAATGCCCCTGTCTGATAGCTTTGAAGAGAGCAGTGGATCTCCCAGCATGAAGGTTGAAATCTGAGAACAGACAGACTGCCTGCTCAAGTGGGTCCCTGACCCCTGAGTAGTCTAACTGGGAGACATCCCCCAGTAGGTGCAGACCGACACCTCACATGGTGGGGTACATTTCTGGGACAAAGCTTCCAGAGCAAGAATCAGACAGCAACAATCGCTGTGCAGCAAGATTCTATCTTCTGCAGCCTCCACTGCTGATACCCAGGCAAACAGGGTCTGGAGTGGACCTCAAGCAAACTCCAACAGACCTGCAGCTGAGAGTCCTGACTGTTAGAAGGAAAACTAACAAACAGAAAGGACACCCACACCAAAACCCCATCAGTACATCACCATCATCAAAGATCAAAGGCAGATGAAACCACAAAGATGGGGAAAAAGCAGTGCAGAAAAGCTGGAAATTCAAAAACTCAGAGCACATCTCCCCCTCCAAAGGAACGCAGCTCATCACCAGCAACGGAACAAAGCTGGACAGAGAATGACTTTGACGAGTTGAGAGAAGAAGGCTTCAGTTGATCAAACTTCTCAGAGCTAAAGGAGGAACTATGTAACCAGCACAAATAAACTAAAATCCTTGATGAAAGAATGGATGAATGGATAACTAGAATAATCAATGCAGAGAAGACTTTAAAAAAAACTGATAGAGATGAAAACCATGACACAAGAACTATGTGACAAATGCACAAGCTTCAGCAACTGACTCGATCAACTGGAAGAAACAGTATCAGCGATTGAAGATCAAATGAATGAATTGAAGCGAGAAGAGAAGTGTAGAGAAAAAAGAGTAAAAAGAAATGAATAAAGCCTCCAAGAAGTATGGGATTATGTGAAAAGATAAAATCTACGTCTGATTGATGTGCCTGAAAGTGAAAGGGAAAATGGAACCAAGTTGGAAAACACTCTGCAGGATATCATCCAAGAGAACTTCCCCAACCTAGTAAGGCAGGCAAACATTCAAATTCAGGAAATACAGAGAACACCACAAAGATACTCCTCGAGAACAACAACTCATAATTGTCAGATTCACCAAAGTTGAAATGAAGGAAAAAATGTTAAGGGCAGCCAGAGAGAAAGGTCGTGTTACACACAAATGGAAACCCATCAGACTAACAGCAGATCTCTCGCCAGAAACTCTCCAAGCCAGAAGAGAGTGGGGGCCAATATTCAACATTCTTAAAGAAAAGAATTTTCAACCCAGAATTTCATATCCAGCCAAACTAAGTTTCATCAGTGAAGGAGAAATAAAATCCTTTACAGACAAGCAAATGCTTAGAGATTTTGTCACCACCAGGCCTGCCCTACAAGAGATCCTGAAGGAAGCACTAAACATGGAAAGGAACAACAGGTACCAGCCATTACAAAAACATGTCAAAATGTAAAGTCCATCAATGCTAGGAAGAAAGTGCATCAACTAGCAAGCAAAATAACCAGCTAATATCATAATGACAGGATCAAGTTCACACATGACAAAATTAACCTTAAATGTAAACGGACTAAATGGTCCAATTAAAAGACACAGACCGGCAAATTGGATAAAGAGTCAAGACCCATCAGTCTGCTGTATTCAGGAGACCCAGCTCACATGCAGAGACACACATAGGCTCAAAATAAAGGGATGGAGGAAGATCTACCAAGCAAATGGAAAACAAAAAAAGCAGGGGTTGCAATCCTAGTCTCTGATAAAACAGACTTTAAACCATCAAAGATCAAAAGAGACAAAGAAGGCCATTACATAATGGTAAAGAGATCAATTCATCAGGAAGAGCTAACTATCCTAAATACATACGCACCGAATACAGGAGCACCCAGATTCATAAAGCAAGTCCTTAGAGACTTACAAAGAGACTTAGATTCCCATACAATAATAATGGGAGACTTTAACACCCCACTGTCAATATTAGACAGATCAACAAGACAGAAAGTTAACACGGATATCCAGGAATTGAACTCAACTCTGCACCAAGAAGACCTAATAGACATCTACAGAACTCTCCACCCCAAATCAACAGAATATACATTCTTCTCAGCACCACATAGCACTTATTCCAAAATCGACCACATAATTGGAAGTAAAGCACTCCTCAGCAAATGTACAAGAACAGAAATTATAACAAACTGTCTCTCAGACCACAGTGCAATCAAACTAAAACTCAGGACTAAGAAACTCAATCAAAACCGCTCAACTACATGGAAACTGAATAACCTGCTCCTGAGTGACTACTGGGTACATAATGAAATGAAGGTAGAAATAAAGATGTTCTTTGAAACCAATGAGAACAAAGATACAACATACCAGAATCTCTGGGACACATTTAAAGCAGTGTGTAGAGGGAAATTTATAGCACTAAATGCCCACAAGAGAAAGCAGAAAAGATCTAAAATTGACACCCTAACATCACAATTAAAAGAACTAGAGAAGCAAGAGCAAACACATTCAAAAGCTAGCAGAAGGCAAGAAATAACTAAAATCAGAGCAGAACTGAAGGAGATAGAGACACAAAAAACCCTTCAAAAAATCATTGAATCCAGGTGCTGGTTTTTTGAAAAGATCAACAAAATTGATAGATTGCTAGCAAGACTAATAAAGAAGAAAAGAGAGAAGAATCAAATAGATGCAATAAAAAATGATAAAGGGGATATCACCACCGACCCCACAGAAATACAAACTACCATCAGAGAATACTATAAACACCTCTACGCAAATAAACTAGAAAATCACAGAAAGAAAAAAACAACAACTCCATCAAAAAGTGGGCAAAGGATATGAACAGACACTTCTCAAAAGAAGACATTCATGCAGCCAACAGACACATGAAAAAATGCTCATCATCACTGGCCATCAGAGAAATGCAAATCAAAACCACATTGAGATACCATCTCACACCAGTTAGAATGGCAATCATTAAAAAAAATCAGGAAATAACAGGTGCTGGAGAGGATGTGGAGAAATAGGAAAACTTTTACACTGTTGGTGGGATTGTAAACTAGTTCAACCATTGTGGAAAACAGTATGGCGATTCCTCAAGGATCTAGAACTAGAAATACCATTTGATCCAGCCATCCCATTACTGGGGATATACCCAAAGGATTATAAGTCATGCTGCTATAAAGACACATGCACACGTGTGTTTACTGTGGCACTATTCACAACAGCAAAGACTTGGAATCAACCCAAATGTCCATCAGTGACAGACTGGATTAAGAATATGTGGCACATATACACCATGCAATACTATGCAGCCATAAAAAAGGATGAGTTTGCGTCCTTTGTAGGGACATGGATGCAGCTGGAAACCATCATTCTCACCAAACTATCCCAAGAACAGAAAACCAAATACCGCATGTTCTCACTCATAGGTGGGAATTGAACAATGAGATCACTTGGACACAGGAAGGGGATCATCACACACTGGGTCCTATTGTGGGGAGGGGGGAGGGGGGAGGTGGGAGGGATAGCATTAGGAGATATACCTAATGTAAATGATGAGTTAATGAGTGCAGCACACCAACCTGGCACATGTATACATATGTAACAAACCTGCACATTGTGCACATGTACCCTAGAACTTAAAGTATAATTTAAAAAAAAGACACTGTCAATCTTTATCTTCATCCTGTACTTCGTTTTACCACATTCTTTATCAAAGAAAATTAAGCAGAAAAAAAAGATCTTGACGTCTGAGATGCCAACATACAGATAGTGTTTAGAATTTATTCATCTAAATTAATGGATGTTTTGTATTGCTTAATATCAAAAAGTCCATTAAATATTACAAACAGAAGGATAAGTTCATATTCTGTCTCACAGTGAGTGGCTGGCAGTTTAAGAGAATATGCAACTGAGGACAGCAGTTCTATTCTAATTAGTCATAAATGACTTCACAGAGCATCATAATACTTCAAGATCTTCTGTGCCAAATGAAAACAAGTTGGCAAATAGAAAACCTTTAAAATTCAATTGTCTTTATTTTGAGGCTGTTTTCCCTTTTCAGAATTCTCTGATTACACATTTTAAATCTAATTAAATATTAATAAAAAGTTAAGCTAGAATTCCCCCACACCTATCACTTTACTAAGTGGTTTGCAGATGGTTTAGGTGTTATCATTTCTTAAAGACAAGTAGCGGACAAGACTAGAGGGTTCCTGGGTTCTGCTGAGGGATCCTGGGTTCTGCTAACAGGAGATTCTGATTCAGTGAGATTTAGACAACTGTATATTTTAAAAGGTACTACAAGATATTTCAAGGAAATCAATGAATTCAAGACTTCTTAAATTTCCAGTTCCAGTTTTATATTGTAAAGTAGGATAATCATGTAAAGCAACTAGCTGGCAACATCCGAATGGTACTGAACCGGTTGCATCATCAAATCACAAGACTTGGGATATAAACACACTGTGCCTTGTGATAAGCAGAGCAGCTGCGTTTTATCTAGTAAGCATAGCTGGAATCCTATCCCACCAAGAAGGCCCAATGGGCGTTGAACACAAAATCAGTAAGCATACTTTGTGAGGCTGAGGTGGGCAGATCATCTGTGGTCAGGAGTTTGAGACCAGTCTGGCCAACATAGTGAAACCCCGTTTCTACTAAAAATACAAAAATTAGCAGGGCATGTTGGTGCATGCCTGTAATCCCAGCTACTTGGGAAGCTGAGGCAGGAGAATTGCTTGAACCCGGGAGGCAGAGGTGGCAGTAAGCTGAGATCATGCCACTGCACTCCAGCCTGGGTGACAGAGCAAGACTCCATCTCAAAAAAAAAAAAAAAAAAAAAAATTCAGTAAGCAGAATTCATTTTTTAAATAAAATATATTCTTTAAGGTACTGACAGAGAAAATGAAATTATGTGATAAGGGGTTCTCCTCTATGTATGTGGTAATATTTTCCTTTTACATATGTGTAAACAATCTCTACACTGTGGGTCTCAGATTTTATTCAGTGATTTTCATGCCTTTCCGTAAAAATGAAAATTAGAAATCAAGAGAAAATTATTAACCCCATTTCTTTCTCTAGCTTTGCAATGAAGTAGTAGCATGGTATGTCAAAAAAACACTTAGAACTAAAGCAAAAATTTAATTCTGCATGTTTTATTCATTTGTGATTATTCATTTATTTATTTAGAGACAGAGTCTCACTCTTGTCACCCAGGCTGGACTACAATGGCATGATCTCGGCTCATTGCAACCTTCACCTCCTGGGTTCAAGCAATTCTATCTTAGCCTCCCGAGTAGCTTGGATTACAGGCATATGCCACCATGCCAGGCTAATTTTTGCATTTTCAGGAAAGATGAAGTTTCACCATGTTGGCCAGGCTGGTCTCAAACTCCTGAACTCAGGTGATCCACCCAATATTTATTTTTCTATTTCCATAGGTTTTTTGGGGAACAGATGGTATTTGGTTACATAAGTTCTTTAGTGGTGCTTTGTGAGAGATTTTAGTGCATTTATCCTTTGAGTAGTATATACTAAACCCAATTTGTAGTTTGTTATCCCTCACTCCATTCCCACCCTTTCCCATTGAGTCCACAAAGTCCATTGTATCATCCTTATTCCTTTACATCCTCATAGCTTAGGTGCCACTTATGAATGAGAACATATGATTTTTGATTTTCCATTTCTGAGTTACTTCACTTAGAATAATAGTGTCCAATCCCATCCAGGCTGCTGCAAATGCCATTAATTTATTCCTTTTTATGGCTGAGTAGTGTGTGTGTGTGTGTGTGTGTGTATTACAGTTTCTTTACTTGTTGATTGAGGGGCATTTGGGCTGGTTTCACAATGCTGCAATTGTGAATTGTGCTGCTATAAACATACATGTGCAAGCATATTTTTTGTATAATGACTTCTTTTCCTCTGAGTAGATATCCAGTAGTGGGATTGCTGGATCAAGTAGTAATCCTTTTAGTTTTTTAAGGAATCTCCACACTGTTTTCCATAGTGATTGTATTAGTTTACATTTCCACCAGCAGTGTAGAAGTGTTTCCTTTTCACCACCATCTACGCCAACATCTATTTTTTTTATTTTTTATTTTTTGATAAGCGCCATTCTTGCAAGAGTAAGATGGTATCACATTGTGGTTTTGATTTGCGTTTCCCTGATTATTAGTGATGTTAGTAATTTTTCATATGTGTGTTGGCCATTTGTATATCCTCTTTTTGTGAATTTTCTATTCATGTCCTTAGCCTGCTGTTTGATGGGATTATTTGCTTTTTTCTTGCTCATTTGTTTGAGTTCCTTGTAAATTCTGGATATTAGTCCTTTGTTGGATGTCTAGATTGTGAGTATTTTCTCCCACTCTGTGGGCTGTCTGTTTACTCTGCTGACTGTTCCTTTTGCTGTACAGAAGTTCTTTAGTTTAATTAAATCCCACCCATTTATCTTTTTTTTTTTTTTTTTTTTTTGGTATTTGCTTTGGGTTCTTGGTCATGAAATCTTTGCCTAAGCCAATGTCTAGAAGGTTTTTTCTAGAATTTTTATAGTTTCAGGCCTTATTTAGATAATAGTCACCTCCCTACAGACTTCATAGAAATATTATAAATCATCTGATTTTTTAAATGGTTGTCTCATAAGGTCCTTAAATTCCTTTGAACGGTAGATTCTTTCTTGGAATTTCCATGGATATCACTTCCTACAGATTCATGTTGATAGAGAGCCAGAGGAATTACCCAAATAAATGTAGAAATAGCCAACCCAGTCGTCCAGGTCTGGGACTAAGAGTTATACTTTTCTGGTGTCCACCTAATCTCACTGCTAGTCCTACTAAGGTCCTCTCCAGAAGGCAGGTCTGCTCTGACAAGCCCACACATTATGAAGAGAAGGCTTCCTCTCACTCTCTTACTTCTACCTTGAGCTGATTTATTTGCTCAACTTCTCTAGCTTTCTTTAGAAAAGAAGTTACATAAATAACTTTCTTCTGCTTAGGACACATTGACTACAACAAAGCTATTTTAGATTCCTAAAATATTTTGAGAGAGTGCATATTAATAGTTAAACATTAAATATCATTACTTTTTTTATTTCAAGGAATGAAAAATAATATGAGGCTGAATAGCCTATCAAAATATCAATTTTTTTTATTCTCACACCCATAGGAATTTTCTCCCTCCATCCCAAGCAGGTTTCTAAGCTTATGTTTTCCCTTGCCTTGCCTCAAGTAAGGTATGTTCAAATGTAAAACAGAAACTATTGGGTTAATAGCCTTCCCTGGCTTTTATGTTCAAATACTTAAAGTCATAAAAACGATTACTGGGTCATTCCAGATAAAGAGAGGAGGGAGATGAGGACTTGGTGTAGGGGAAAAGGAAATAGGACAGCTTCTCTTGAAGAGTAGGAGAACCATAGTTTATTGCCACAGAGATGTGCTGACAGCATTCGCTCTCCAAAAAAAATGACTTGCTTTCTATCTTAAAAGTGAACTGGAGAAGAGAGACAAGCATAGAATATTAAGAATCGCATCCATGAGTGCCTTGGGGAAAGATTATATGCTCTGTCTTGGCACAGAAGTGACAACGCTACTATGTGGCTGAGGAAAGGAGCAATGAAGATTAAAGACCAGAGGAACATAATATTGTAGATTGTGGTGAATCCCCAGGGCATTTTGGTGATTCAAGTGGTAGAGAAAGAGCCTTATTAATAATTGAGATAGAATTTCTAGGCAATCTACTATGATGGAGCTTTGAGGAAATCTAACTTTAAAAAATAAGGGGGATACAACAGTTTCTTACTTTCTCATGTTATAGAATAATAAATCTTTACAATAACAATATTTAGTAGTAAAATTCTATGTATATATGCTTTACCTTTTCAGCCAAAGTTTAGATGACCAGACAGAACTCTTTCAGAAAACCACTAAGCAACATTTTCAATGTAAAGGAATGTCATCTATAGAACCATCAAGACATTTGAGGCAGTGTCCACAGAAGAAATATTCTTTGTATATGCAATAAAGAGAATGAAGTATAATAAATTGCTCTGAGTTACGTACAGCCAATCACTTCTCATTCACAGTGGAATAAAAATGAAAAGGAATAAAATATAAAAATGTAAGATCTCTACTTCTAAAACTATCTTTTGGGGGCAGAGCAAGATGGTGGAATAAAAGGCTTCCACTGAGTGTCCCCTACTCCCTTGCAAGGATGCCAACAACTGTCTACCCCCAAAAAAATCACCTTCATAAGAACCAAAAATCAGGCCAGGCACTGTGGCTCATGCCTGTAATCCCAGCACTTTGGGAGGCTGAAGCAAGCAGATCATTTGAGTCCAGAAGTTGGAAACCAGCCTGGACGTGACAAAACCTAATCTCTACCAAAAAAATACAAAAAATTAGCTGGGCATGGTGGCACATGCCTGTGTTCTCAACTACTCAGAAGGCTGAGGCAGGGGGATCACTTGAGCCTGAGAGGCTGAGATTACAGTGAGCCAAGATCATGCCACTGCACTCCAGCCTGGGAGACAGAGTGAGACCTTGTCTCAGTAAATAAATAAATAAATAAAGTTAACACAAATAATATTTTTAAAAAAAAGAAACAAAAATTAGGTGAGCAGACACAGTACCTGGTTTTAACCTAATATTGCCAAAAGAGGCACTGAAGAGGTAGGACAAACAGTCTTGACTCACCAACACCACCTCTCTCCCATCCCCTGGCAGCAGTGGTGTGGTACAGAGAGTGTTTTGGTGTGCTGGGAAGAGGAAGATCACAGCATTTGTAAGGCATTGAACTCAGTGCTGCCTTATCATAAAAGAAAACAAAACCACATTAAACTTAGCTGATGACTGCCCACAGAGGGAGCATTTAAGCCAGCCGTAGCCAGAGGGAAATTGCCAATCTCAGCTGTCCCAACTCCAGTTCTTTCAAGTCTTGCCACTGCAGGCTGAAGTGGTCTGGGGCTCTAAATCAACTCGAAAGGCAGTCTAGGCCAAAAAGACTGCAACTCCTAGGTGAGTCCTAGTGCTGAATTGTGCTCAGAGACAGTGGACTAGGGGGGCGCAAAACTTACTGAGATACCAGCTGGGAAGGCTAAGGGAGAGTTGGCATCACCCCTCCACTAAAACCAGGCCACACAGCTCATGGCTCCAAAAGAGACCCCTGCACTCTGTTTAAGGAGATGAGAGGAAAGAGCGGGGAGGACTTTGTCTTGCATCTTGGATACTAGTTTAGCCAAAGCAGGGTCAGACACTGGTGAAAGTTGTGAGGCACCCTTCCCAGGGCCTAAATCCTGGATGACACTTCTGGACACACCCTGGACCAGAAGGGAACCTATTGCCTTGAAGGGAAGAACCCAGTCCTGGCAAGATTAATTACCTGCTAACTGAAGAACCCTTGGGCCCTGAATAATCAGCAGCAATATACAGGTACTATGTCAAGGACTTTGGGTGAGACTCTGAGACTTGCTGGCTTCAGATGAGACTCAGCACATTCTCAGCTATGGTCGCTATGTGGCAAGACTCCTTCTACTTGAGAAAACCAGAGGGAAAAGCAAAGGGGACTTTCTCTTGCACCTTAGGTACCACCTTGGCCACAGTGGGGTAGAGCACTAAGTGGGCCCTTGAGGCCCCCAGTTCCAGGACTTGGCTCTTGGATGTCATTTCTGGATATGTCCTAGGCCAGAGGGGAAACCACTGCCCTGAAGGGTAAGTCTCAGGCCAGGCAGAATTCACCACAAGTTTACTAAAGAGCCCTTGGGCCTTAAGGGAACATCAGTGGTAGTCTGACAGTACTCCCTGTGGGCCTGTGGTGGTGGTGGCCACAGAGTAAGGCTTCTCTGTCTTTGGAAAGGGGTGGGAATAGGGGGAAAATTGTCTTACGGTTTAAGTGCCAGCTCATCTGAAGTGCAATAGAACACCAAGTAGACTTCTAAGGTTTTTGACTCTAATCCCTGGCTCTTAAATGGCACCTCTGGACATGCCTGGGGCCTGGAAGAACTCACCACCCTGAAGGGAAGGACTTAGGCCTGGCTGGCTTTGCCACCTGCTGATTGTAGAGCCCTAGGGTCCTGAGTGAACACAGGCAATAGCCAGGTAGTGATTATAGCAGGCCTTGGGTGAGATTTAGTGCTGTGCTGGCCTCAGGTCTGACCAAGCATAGTCTTAGTGGTGATGGCCAGAGGGGTGCTTGTGTCACACCACCCCCAGCTCCAGGTGTCTCAGAATAGAGAGAGAGAGAGAGACTCCATTCATTTGGGAGAAAGCAAGAGAGACGAGAATAAAAGTCTCTGCCTGGTAATCTACAGAAGTCTTCTGGATCTTACCATGACCACTAAGGTAGCATGTGTATGAGTCTGCAAGAATCACAGCATTACAGGACTTGGGGTGCCCCCTACAGCAAATACAGCTTAGATAATAACATCCAAGTTCTGTTGAATATCTGGAAAGCCTTCCAAGAAGAGTGGGTACAAACAGGCCCAGACTGAGAAGACTACAATAAATGCCTAACTCTTAAATGCCCAGACATCAAAGAACATCTACAAGCATCAACACCATCCAGGAAAACATAGCCTCACCAAATGAACTAAGTAAGGCACCAGGGACAAATTTTGGACCTTTCAGAAAAAAAATTCAAAGTAACTATTTTAGGGAAACACAAAAAAATTCAAGATAACTCAGAGAAGGAATTCAGAATTCTATCATAAACTTAACAAGCAGATTGAAATAATTTAAAAGAATCAAGAAGAAATTTTGGAGCTGAAAAAATGCAATTAGCAATTGAAATAATCCAAAAGAATCAAGAAGAAATTTTGGAGCTGAAAAATGCAATTAGCATACTGAAGAATGCATCAGAGTCCTTTAATAGAAGTAATCAAACAGAAGAAAGAATTAGTGATGGTGACCACAGGCTAGTTGAAAACACATAGTCAGAGAAGACAAAAGAAAAGAGACTGAGAAACAATGAAACCCACCTGTGGGATCTAGAAAATAACTTCAAAAGGGCAAATCTAAGAGTTATTGGCCTTAAAGAGGAGATAGAGATAGGGTTAGAAAGTTTATTCAAATGTATAACAGAAAACTTCCCAAACCTAGAGAAAGATATCAATACCCAAGTACAAGAATGTTAAAGAACACCAAGTAGATTTAATGCAAAGAGGACTGTCTCAAGGCTTTTAATAATCAAACTCCAAAAGGTTAAGCATAAAGAAAGGATCCTAAAAGCAACTAGAGAAACGAAACAACATACAATGGAGCGCCAATACATCGGCAACAGACTTTTCAGTGGAAACCTTACAGGCCAGGAGAGTGTGGCAAGACATATTAAAGCAATGAAGGGAAAAAAAACCTTTTATTCTAGAATAGTATATCTGGCAAAAAATATCCTTCAAGCATGACAGAAAAATAAAGACTTTCCCAAACAAAAGCAGAGGGGTTTCGTCAACACCAAATCAGTCTTACAAGAAATGCTCAAAGGAAATCTTCAATCCAGAAGAAAAGAACATTAATGAGCAATAAGGAATGATCTGAAGGTAAAAAAAAAAAAACTCATTGGTAATAGTAAGTACACAGGAAATTTTAACACTGTAACTGTAGTGTGTAAACTTCTCTTAAGTAGAAAGACTATACACTAAACCAAAAGTAATAACTACAATAACGTTTCAAGACGTAGACAGTACAATAAGATATAAATAGAAACAATAAAAAGTTTAAAAGTGGGGGAACAAAGTTAAGGTACGGAGTCTTTATTAGTTTTCTTTTTGCTTGTCTGTTTATGTAAACAGTGTTAACTTGTTATCAACTTAAAATAATGGGTTATAACATAGTATTTGCAAACATCTTGGTAACCTGAAACCAAAAACCATACAACGGACACAGAAAAAATAAAAAGCAAGAAACTAAATCATATCACCAGAGAAAAGCAACTTCACTGAAAAGAAGACAAGAAGGAAAGAATAAAGAAAAAGATCACAAAACAACCAGAGAACAAATTACAATATGGCAGGAGTCAGTCTTATCAATAACGACATTAAATGTAAATGGACTAAACTCTCCAATCAAAAGCCATAGAGTGGATGATTGGATCAAAAAAAGAAGAAGATCCAATCATCTTTTGCCTACAAAAAACACATTTCACCTATAAAGACACACATAAACTAAAAATAAAGGAATGGAAAAAGATATTCTGTGCCAATGGAAACCAAAAAAGAGCAGGAGTAGCAATACTTTTATCAGCTAAAATAGATTTTAAGACTATAAGACAACAAAAAATGGCCACTATATAATGATAAAGGGGTTATTTCAGCAAGAGGATATGACAATTTTAAATATATATGCACCCAACACTGGAACACTCAGATATATAAGACAAATATTATTAGAGTTAAGGAGAGAGATACCCATAACAGCTGGAGACTTCAACACCTCATTTTCATCAATAAATAGATTTTCCAGACAGAAAAACAACAAAGAAACATTGAACTTCATCTGCACTATAGAACAAACGAATCTAATAGATATGTATAGAATAAGTCATTCAATAACTGCAGAGTATACATTCCTTTCCTCAGCACATGGTTTATTCTCAAGGATAGATCAAATGTTAGGTCACAAAACAAGTCTCAAAACATTCAAAAAAACTGAAATAAATCAAGAATATTCTCTGACTACAATGAAATAAAACTAGAAATCAGTAACAAGAGGAATTTTTGAAACTATATAAATACATGGAAATTAAACAATATGCTTCTGAATGACCTGGGGATCAATGAGAAGATTAAGGAAACTAAAAATGTATTGAAACAAATGATAATGGAAACACAACAAAACAAAACCTATGCGATACAGCAAAAGAATTACTAAGAGGGAAATTTACAGCTATAAGTGACTACATCAAAAAAGAAGGCAACCTTCAAATTAACAACCTAATAATGCATCTTTAAAAAACTAGAAAAACAAGTGCAAACAAAATCCAAATTTAGCAGAAGAAATAATAAAGATTAGAGCAGAAATAAATTTGAAATGAAGATAACAATACAGAAATAAATGAAGCAAAAAGTTGGTTTTTTGAAAAGTTAAAATTGACAAACCTTTAGCCAGATGAAGAAAAAAAGAAGACCTAAATAAAATCAGAGATGGAAAAGGAGACATTACAACCGATACCACAGAAATGCAAAGGATCATTTGTGGATAATATGAACAAACTAGATGCCAGTGAACTGGAAAATCTAGAAAAAATGGACAAATTCCTAGACACATACAACCCACCAAAACTGAACCAGGAAGAAATCCAAAACCTGAACAGATCAAATAACAAGTAACAAGATCAAGGTCATAATTAAAAAGTCTCCCCACAGAGAAAAGCCCAGGACCCAATGGCTTTACTGCTGAATTCTATGAAATATTTGAAGAACTCGTATCAATCCTACTCAAACTATTCTGAAAAATACAGGAGGAAACAGTACTTCCAAACTTATTCTACAAGGCCAGTATTACTCTAATACCAAAACCAGAAAAAGACATATCAAAGAAAAACAAGTACAGGACCATATTTCTGATGAATATTGAGATACCAGCCTGTATCAACAAAATCCTAGCAAACCAAATTCATCAGTACATTAAAAAGATCATTCATCATGGCCAAGTGAGATTTATCCCTGGAATGCAAGAACGGTTCAATATATGCTAATCAATCACTATAACACATCTTAACAGAATGAAAGATGAAAACCATATGATCATTTCAATTGATGCTGAAAAAGCATTTGATAAAATTCAACATTCCTTCATAATGAAAACTCCCCCAAAAATTGAGTATAGAAATAATATACCTCAATATAATAAAAGCCATATACAACAGGCTCACAGTTTGTATCATATTAAAAGGGGGAAAAGTGAAAGCCTTTCTTCTAAGATCTGGAACATGACAAGGATGTCCACTTTCTTTCTTTCTTTTTTTTTGAGACAGTCTCTCATTCTGTTACCCAGGCTGGAGTGCAGTGGCACAATCTCAGCTCACTGCACCCTCTGCCTCCCGGGTTCAATCAATTCTCCTGCCTTAGCTTTCTGAGTAGCTGCAACTATAGGCATGCGTCACCACGCCTGGCTAATTTTTAGTAAAGACAGGGTTTCACCATGTTGGACAAGCTGGTCTCAAATTCCTGACCTTGTGATCTGCCCACCTCAACCTCCCAAAGTGCTGGGATTACAGGCGTGAGTCACCACACCCAGCCAAGGATGTCCACTTTAATCACTGTTATTCAGCATTGTACTAGAAGTCCTAGCTAAAGCAATCAGACAAGAGAAAGACATAAAGGGCATCCAAACTGGGAAGGAAGAAGTTAAATCATCTTTGTTTGCAGATGGTATAATCTTATATTTGGAAAAACCTAAAGACACTACCAAAATACTATTAGAAATGACAAATTTAGTTAAGTTGAAGGATACAAAATCAACATACAAAAATCAGTAACATTTCTATATGCTAACAGTGAAAATCTGAAAAAGAAATTTAAAAAGTAATTCCATTTATAATAGTCACAAATACAATTACATAGGAATCAACTCAACCAAAGAAGTGAAAGATCTCTGCAATAAAAACTGTAAAACACTGATGAAAAAAATTGAAGAGGACACCAAAAAATGGATAGATATTCCATGTTTATGGATAAGAATCAATATTGTTAAAATGTCCATACTACCCAAAGCAATCTGCAGACTTAATGCAATTCCTATCAAAATAGCAATGGCATTCTTCACAGAAATAGGAAAAAAAAAATCATAAAATTATATGAAACCACAAAGGAGACAGAACAGCCAAGGCTACCCTAAGCGAAAAAGAAACAAACTGGAGAAATCACATTACCTGGCTTCAAATTATACCACAGAGCTATAGTAACCAAAACAGCATGTTACTTGCATAAAAACAGACACGTAGATCAATGGAACAGAATAGAGAAACCAGAAACAAATCCATGGACAGTGAATTCATTTTCAGCAAAGGTCCTAAAAATATACACCAAGGAAAAGACAATCTCTTCAATAAGTTATGCTGGGAAAACTGGATATCCATGTGCAGAAGAATGAAGCTACACCCCTATCTCTTTCCATATACAAAAATCAAATCAAAATTAAAGACTTAAATCTAAGACCTCAAACTATGAAACTACTGTAAGAAAACACAGGGAAACTCTCCAGGGCATTGCTCTGGGCAAAACTTTCTTCAGCAATACCGCAGAACACAGACAACTAAACCAAAAACAGAAAAATGGGATCACATCAAGTTAAAAAGCTTCTGCACAACAAAAGAAATGATCAGCCAAGTGAAAAGACAATGCACAGAATAGGAGAAAATGTCTGCATACTACTCATCTGACAAGGGATTAATAACCAGAATATATAAGGAACTCAAGCAACTATAGGAAAAAATCTAATAATTCGATTTTAAAATGGGCAAAAAATATTTAAATAGACCTATCTCAAAAGAAAACATACAGATGGCAAACAGGTATATGAAAAGGAGCTCAACATCATTGATTATAGAAATGCAAATCAAAACTACAATGAGCAATCATCTCACCTCAGTAAAAATGTCTTATATCGAAAAGACAGGCAATAACAAACGCTGGCAAGGATGTGACGAAAAGGGAACCCTCGTACACTGTTTTGTGAGAATTTAATTTAGTACAACCATGATGGAGAAAAATTTGAAGGTTCTGAAAAACTAAAAATAGAGCTGCCATATGCTCCAGCTCAAAGGAAAGCTTGGTATATCTTAGAGGAAAGAAAAATAAGTATATCAAAGGGGTATCTGCACTCCTATGTTTGTTTCAGCACTGTTTACAATAGCTAAGATTTGGAAGTAATCTATGTTTCCATCAACAGATTAGTAGATAAAGAAACTATGGTACTTATACACAAAAGAGTGCTATCCAGTCTTAAAGAAGAATGAGAGCCTGTCATTTGCAACAACATGGATCACGAAACTGGAAATCATTATCGTAAGTGAAACAAACCAGGCATAGAAAAACAAACATCACATGTTCTCACTTATTTGCAGGAACTAAAAAATCAAAACAATTGAACTTATGAAGATAGGGAGCAGAAGGGTGGTTTTCAAAGACTGGGAAAGGTATTGGGGGCGTTGGGGGTGTAAGTGAGAATGGTTCGTGGGTATTAAAAAAAACAGACAGAATGAATAAGACAGTATTTGATAGCACAACGGGTGACTAGTCAAGAATATTTAATTGTACATTTTAAAATAACTAAAGTATAATTAGATAGTTTGTAACACAAAGGAAAAATGCTTTAGGGGATGGATACCCCATTTTACATGTGATTATTATGCATTGCATGCTTGTATCAAAATATCTCATGTACCCCATAAACATATACACCTACTATGTACCCACAAAAATTAAAATAAAAAAGTTAATGTCTTGTGAATAGTACCTGTTAGAGATGTAATGTATACTTACTAAACAGAGTCACCCTAAATGAATTTAGTTAACACACAAGGCAACCATAATTCGTGTATTTATTTTTTCCTCCTTCTTTTGAATATAGAACTTAAGAATATTTCTAAGTTAATCTCACTGAAATATAATGCTGAGAGTTAAGTAGATTGAAGTGTTTTAAGAGTGTTCAAGTAGTTTACATTTTTTCTTTTATAAAGAAAGCTATAAATACCTACCTTTCTTATATCTCCTGGATCTCTCTACCACCCTTTTGCACATTATTCACTTCCTGCTTTTAACTAAAAAGTTTCAGCTGGGTAATTCTTAAGATCTAAATACAAGACTTTGAAAAATATTTTCCCTTTTATACAGGAAGCCAGCTTTGCCTCTGGTAGGCTGTCCAAGCCTACTCCACAGGGAGTGAAGAAATTCTTCTACAACTTTATCCTGAACTGATTCTGTACTGAAAGGAGAACCTGTGGATTTAAAATATTTTAAATTCTCTCAAAAAGGAAGCCTATGCATCCGTGATTAATTTTATCACTCATATATGCCATTTCTTACTTCCACAGAACCACATATCTAACTTCCTAACAAATTTCAACACCACAGGGCATGTCCTGTGACTTGATACCAAGCACCACCTATAGCTTAAAACTGGAACACACAATTATGAATTAGGCCAATGAGTAATCAGAAACTGTTCCTGGAAAGAAAGCTATGAAACCTTCCTAACTCCATGTAGAAGACCCTAAACTTGACAAACACTGTTGAGGTACCTATCAGGAAGATGCATATAGTCTCCTAAATTTCAGGATTAGAATTTTTTTTTTTACAACTTTGTATACTAACTAGCCTCTGAAAGCCTCAGTGAGCTAGACTCCTTGACAAGACATTTGCAGTTACCAAAAGAAAGAGTGTAAAAGGTATTCACTGCTTAAAATGATGGGGTTGTCCTGGAAAATTACATTGTTCACAAAGCAGCAAAGACTGAAACACAAATTGAACTAATGATCAGAAAGCATATCCTAGTAAGACTGTAACTGATTTCCTATCTGTAAAATGGACATGATAATTTCAAATCTATTTCACAGTCACATACCAAAATAGATACATAGATAGATACATAGATACAGGCAAAGCTTTGTTTTTATTGGTTACCATCGATGGCCCAGGTCTCATCTTTAGTTCTTTAGTGACCGGAGGTCACAAATAGGTCATTTGTTGAGTTTTTAAGTGCAGACATATCATTCAAGGGTCTCAAATTCTATTATTGGTTAAAGGTATTTAATGGTTCATTTTACATAAATTTTGCCAAACTAGAATCATAAGTTCAATTAATTGCCTTTCATTTTCAACTACAACTAAATAGCAAATTGACCCTGAAAACTTTTGTTAAGATATCATCAATCTTTTAAGAAATCGTGTGAGTGTGTGTGTTTCTTATTTAAGTTTCTAAGAGGGCCTAGAATGTTTTTAAGTTTTATTTAAGTTGAGGGGTACATGTGCAGGTTTGGTATATAGGTAAACTTGTGTCATGGGGTTTTGTGATACAGATTATTTTCTCACTCAGGTATTAAGCTTAGTACCCATTAGTTATTTTTTTCTGGTCCTCTCCCTCCTCCCTCCCTTCTTCCACCTTCTGATAGAGGGCCTAGATTTAATAACAACTCGGTAGCAATAAGCACATCTGGCCACCTAGATCTTAATTTCTAAACACTATTCTCCACTCAAAGGAATAGGACTCCCTTGGAGAAATGACTGATTCCAAGACTAGGATAGGAAAAGTACAAGATGAGCTGAGAACATCTCGTTGTTTCAGAAAGTAAGAAGTGCTCAAAATATGACCAAAACATTAAAATATAAAAAACTTTAAAATAATGATCATAGCAGATGATAATACATCGGATAATCTATAAATCCATATGAAATAAAAAAGGAAGAAAGACAAAAAATAAAGGAAGGAAGGAGGGAAGGAAAGGAAAAACTTTTGAGGTAGAATGTCAACTAATAATAAAAAAAAGTTAGAAAAATCGTGATTTCTCAAACATAACAGAAATAACTGATGGACGCATTTCTGAGAGAGCCCTGAGAAGCCAGCTCTCTCCCCCTCTGTCTGGATTTGGATGAGGAAGCATGTGATCCTGGGAGTAGCTGGCAGTCATAACATTTTGTAGTGTTTCAACATCCTTTTCAGCACTCCACCTTAGTATAAAAATGAAACCAAGAAAGCAGAAAAGGAAAACGGTAGGAAAATGGGCTCTTCATGCCATTTTTGAATTGGTGAATCAAATCAATCTTAAGTCTGCCCTAACTTGGGACTTCCAGTTACATAAACCATTAAATCTCCTCTATTGCTTCCCTCAGCTTTCGTGTTACCTGCAATCAAAGTACACTTGCTGATACAGACTTGTGATCTGAAAGTTTAAGTCTGCCTTTGTACAAGTTTGGTTTCTATGACACAGTTCAATAGAAGTAGTATAATTAATTTATTCATTATCACTACAGAGACATTAGACTTCTTAAGGCCTCAGCATCATGATTTGTGGAAGGTTTCAATATAATAAATAATTACAACTCAATGTGCAATACAAAATGCAAATATTGAAAATCCCGTACGTCTCTGAGTTGAGAAGACCTGATCAATGACAGCTATAGTGATCGTGCCAAAATATGATTCTAAGTAATGTCCCCAAATTCCAGTAAACTATCTCTAGTATAAGCAGTAGTTTTCTTTCCCTCCTTTTTCCCACCCCAAATTTTCCCTCAGAAATATACATAAAAGCTATATCTAAATGTGGCTTTGAAACCGAAAGATCACTCCAGGGGTGTGGGTCTGTGTGTGTGTGTGTGTGTGTGTGTGTGTTTCTCCCTTGTGGAAGAGAAATATGGAAGTACATCAGTGGCATTCTAGTTTTGCCCAATAGTTGTAAACTGCTGGAGAATGACCTCCACAATTACATCTCCCTGTATTTTTCCTTTTTTTCTCTCTTCTTCTATTCCTTTTTACTGTATATTATTTACTATGGTGTTCTTTGAGTGGTCATTTAACAGTTTTCATAATTTTCCTTGAAGATTTTGGTCCTTGGAAAATGTGGACTCTTTCACGACCAATTAATAAATATGTCCTCAGCACAGATTCTCTCTTCTTGGCTTAGTAATACTATAACTATCCATATAACTATAGAAATGACCCAACTGGGAAGTAGGCATCATTAAAGAATGAAACTACAGGCCAGGTGTGGTGGCTCATGCCTGTAATCCCAGCACTTTGGGAGGCCAAGGCGGGCAGATCACGAGGTCAGGAGATCGAGACCATCCTGGCTACGATGGTGAAACCCCATCTCTACTAAAAATACCAAAAATTAGCCAGGCGTGGGCTGGCGGGCACCTATAGTCCCAACTACTGGGGAGGCTGAGGCAGGAGAATGGCGTCAATCCAGGAGGCAGAGCTTGCAGTGAGCAGAGATCACGCCACTGCGCTCCAGCACTCCAGCCTGGGCGACAGAGCGAGACTCCGTCTCAAAAAAAAAAAGGAAAAGAATGAAAGTACAAATAAATCATGAAAATTATTTTTATGTCCATTCCGAAATCTTGGCTCAGGTAACTTATTGTTAAAATGATGATAAATTATTTCATTTTCTAAATTCAGCTAGCAAGAGACATTTCTCCAAAAAGAATAAAAAGAAAACAGCAAGTTGACCTTTATGTTTTAAAATTACTTTTTCTCTCCAAACCAAAAAGCGAAAACTCTTACTCACATTATTCTAATTATCTTAATTTTGTTAAAACAAACAAATATGGCAGGCCATACTTGGAAGAACTTTTAGTGATAAACCTCCAGTTTCAGAAATGTACTCCCCCAAAACAAGCATTAACTGGCTTTTAAATTAATTATTGTTTTTATTTCAGTGTTTCTCCTCTTGTCTTTAAAAGCTCTTTATTTCCAAGCTCAGCTTGAAGGAAACTAAATAATGAAAAACTGTTTCATTGTAAGCTTAGTGGAATATTTTGAGTTATGGTCAATAAGAACATAACTTCATATTTTTAATACAAACTTTATGGATTCAGGGAACATAGAAAAATGTCTCTTTGATTTGAGTATGCACAATAAAAATATATGGAGGTCCTAAAGTATTTCAAGTATGCTGCTAAATTAAATTCCAAATGCATTCCTTATCAGATCTCTTTGAATATAAACTGATAATTAAACAAAGTAACCAACATGGCCTTTGGTTTCTTCATCACAAACAAGGTGGTTAGATTAATACTGTTTTCATGCTACAAAAAAAAGATCTGTGACGTACATTTGTATCTTCTCATTTTCAGGTAAGAAGCAATATTGCCACAGCCTGCATGATGGACGGTAATTGTCAAAAAAAATTTTATGAATTCTGAAAAATAATGGCAATAGCAGTGCCAGTTTTTTAAACTCCCAAATGCTGGCATCAGAAAAAGAAAGGGCAACTAATTGGTAAAAACCAAAAAAACAAACAAGTAAACAAATAAACAAAAACCATTGGCAATGCTTAGGACAAAAGTAGATAAGATGTTCCCAAACTCAAAATGGAAATGTATAAGGACAAGTCACCAACACTCACCAGAGACCTGCATGGTATCAAATCTGTGTGGGAGAAAGCAAAGAATAATCACAGAGCAAAGGAGGAACCTGAGAATGGGAGAGCCTCCAAATAGCCAACCAGTATTCACTGGAAAGCGTGGAGAGCCAATTTGAGAATAGAGGCGGAAACTAGCCAGGGTTCCAAATCTAAAACAGGTGAGAGAAATTAAGTATGTTGTAAGCTTTGAATTGAATGGAAATTCAATCTATGAGCTTTCAGAAGTGATCAGCTGTAGCTCTCTTCCAGGACAGAACCCCCACATTGAGATGAAACTCCTGGGGGTACATCAAACTGAGCAGGGCGAGGAGAAGGGGCTTATGGAAAGAGGCCAGGAAGTCTCAGAAAGCAAGACACCATCTTGTTTGAGTATACTTGAAAACAACAATAGGGAAAACTATGAGAAGTTAGAAATACTATCCTGGCCCATGCCTCCTTTTAAAAGTTTAGAAAAACTGATTTCTCATAAAAATGTGGTGAGACAACAATTGAGGCCAAATTTCATGCCTTGATATAAGAAGAAAAAAAAAGACTAAGCATCAGAAAAACACTACCAATAATGAAAGCATGTCAGAAAAATGTGCCTACATATCAGACAAACTAGTTCAAAATGAGCTATTAGATATTAAGAAATTGTATAAGATGTGAAAGAACAACATCAGAATCTAAAAAACTCAAATGAAGTGACAGCTCAAAAAATAATTCAAAATAAATTTTTAAAAAACAATTTTAGTAATGAAGAATAAACTTGAAGGAGCAGAAAAGCAAATAGACATAGTATATAATGTCTTATGAGAATTATAAGATGAAAAGGAGGATTATTTTCAAAATTAAAAGGTAATTAAGACAAAAATATAAAAGCAATGAAGACAGAGTTAAAAATGATTTAAGAGAAAGTGGTAAACATTCAGCATAAGCAAAGACAATTCATACTGATAATAGGAGTCGCTGAAAAAAGAAAACCTAAGCAAGATTTGAGAACATTTACTAAAAACTATAATAAAACTTTACTTAAAATTTTCCCAGCTGGGCACAGTGGCTCATATCTGTAAGCCCAGCACTTTGGGAGGCTGAGCTGGGAGGACTGCTTGAGCTCAGGAGTTTGAGACCATCCTGGACAACACGGTGAAACCCCATCTCTACAAAAACATTTTTTGTTTTATTAGTCAAGCATGATTGTTCACTCCTGTGGTCTCAGCTGCTTGGGAGGCTAAGGTAGAAGGATTGCTTGCCCAGGAGGTGGAGGTTGAAGTGAGCCGTGTTCATGCCACTGCATCCCAGCCTGGGCAACAGAGCAAGACCCTGTATCAATTGAAAAAAAAATATCCCCTAAACTACATATGAAGGTTCATAATTACTAACAACAAGACATATGCTAGTAGAATCTCTGGAGTTTAAAGAAAAAGTGAAGGCCGAGACAGGCGGATCACGAGGTCAGGAGATGGAGACCATCCTGGCTAACACGGTGAAACTCCGTCTCTACTAAAAAATACAAAAACAAAACTAGCCGGGCGAGGTGGCACGCGCCTGTAGTCCCAGCTACTCGGGAGGCTGAGGCAGGAGAATGGGGTGAACCCGGGAGGCGGAGCTTGCAGTGAGCTGAAATCCGGCCACTGCACTCCAGCCTGGGCGACAGAGTGAGACTCCGTCTCAAAAAAAAAAAAAAAAGAAAGAAAGAAAAAGTGAAATATCCATTAGGCATTTTTAAAAAAGAAGAACAAGTGACTTATAGAGGAAAGAAAACTAAATTGCCATCTCATTAATTATCATCTTCAGGCATTGTTTTACATAATTCTTATACATTTCCTTTTACACAAGAAAATGAGGTAACAGGCCGGGCGCAGTGGCTCATGCCCCTAATCCCAGCACTTTGGGAGGCCGAGGCGGGCGGATCACCCGAGGTCAGGAGATCGAGACCAGCCTGCCCAACACGGCGAAACCCCATTTCTACTAAAAATACAAAAAAAAATTAGCCAGGCATGGTGGCGGGCGTCTATAATCCCAGCTAATCGAGGGACTGAGGCAGGAGAATCACTTGAACCTGGGAGGTGGAGGTTGCAGCAAGCTGAGATGGGGCCACCGCACTGCACCCTGGGCTACAAGAACGAGACTGCATCTCAAAAAATAAAAAAAAAAGAACGACCGAACGAACATAGCTAAGACATTCTGAGAAAGAAACTGAGTCAAGGATGTCATTCAGCCCCAACTAACATTCAAATGTTAAGGGCATAGACAAATTGATATCAATGTAGAAAAAAAAACAAACAGGGAATTAGTGTTCCCATGAGCCTTTCTACTAGAATCTACTAAAGAACAAACTTCACACAACCTGAATGGCCAGAGATTACCATAAGGCATAGGTAAGGATTAAGTACAGCAAGGATTAAGTGGTAAGGATTAAGTTCATATAAAACTAAAACTGAATTACTATTAAAAGAGAGGGAGAGTTTAGTATTGATGGCTGTAAGTTCAGACAACATAGATGGTGCGATCATTTTAAAGGGGGAAGAGGGACAGGAAGGGTAGGGAGAGCATATTCTGAGAAAATTTTTAATTGTTTGGAGGAGTCATGTTGGCAGTAGCAGTATTAGCATTGCTGTTATGAGTTTGTTAGGCATAATGTAGAATAAAGTTAATGAATAATTATGGGATTCTCAGTGTGGAAGAAAGCAGATACAAATGTAATTAACAAGTAAAGGATTCAGTAAAAGCTCTATAGCACTGAGGTATTTCTAGTGCTTGGATTGTGGTCTTAAAATATCTTTTCTACTAGGGCTTCTTAGAGCACGATTCTCAATAGGGGTGACATTGCCCCCAAAAGGAGAAAATTGGTTTACGGGAGATGAAAAAAATCTGACAATTGTTTGTGATCTTCCAAAGCTCAACCCAACCTGAAAAAAATCTTATTCCTTAGTATTTAATTTACTTTAATTTTAGTTATTAGATATTAATTTAATTTTTGCTTAATTAAAACGTTTTAATTTTTTCTGGGGGGTGATAATTTTTTGAGAGATTGAGACACAGCCTCAAATGGCTGATTACAGGCCTAGAACAAGAAATATAGAAAATAAATATGGAATATTTTGTCATGCCAGATAAGAAGCCACTATCAAAGATTATTAGGGTCACATCAAAAGATTCAAGAACTTGGAGAGACTTCCACTGGTTGAAGATGAGCTTCAATAAACACAATAATTGCCATGAATTGAAATCTACCAAACATATTTAAGCCATAAGTTTATAATGATACTAAAAAATAGTCATTGGTCACCTTCAGAGATTGTAAGAAACTAATTCATTATCTCAAATTCTACCTTTCTGTTACGCCCTATACCACTGCATAATGATTATTTTTGAACTCAATGAATTAAGAGATATAGTATGTTCACACGACAAAAATAGAGACAACCAGACATTATGTGCCTCCCATAGTTTTTGTAAACACCAGCACATCTTGCAGAAGGCATTGAACTGGTGTCTGATCTGGCTTCTGGATCCATTGGCCAAATAATAAAAGTGATTTTCTACAAATGATCAGTTGTTGTCATAAAAAACACAAGAACAGCTTGAAGGTTCTTACTGGCCAAAATTGTATCAATTTCAGCAACAAAATAAATAGTGATCATAAAGTGTTCCAATCCATTAAATAACAATCTGTGCATCCCAGCTGATAGAAATATGCAGGAATATATATTTTTAATAAATATTAAAGAAATAAGAGAATTTAAAAATTGCAGCCATCATAGTAATAATTGAATCAGGCAAGAATCAACAATGGATACTAAAAGTAATAGGAGATAGTTTGCTGACAAACATATTTATATAAACTCAACATATCTCCACATAAAGTACTTAACTAATTACAAAGGGGAAAATATAATTGTTTCACAGTAGAAAACTGACAGATAACACTTTAAACCAATGATTCAATTTAACATCACCAAATATTGGACAAATTGACATTGTATGCCTCCTGATCTGATACATCATGAAGAACAGAGTACTTGTGTAATACTCCTGCCAAAAATTCATACATGTAATTTAATCATGAGGAAATACTGAACTCCTATATTAGGGGACATTCAACCAAAGCAAAAAAAAAAAAAAAAAATACGTGTACCTTACAAACGTTGTAGTCACAAAAGATAAGAAAATACTAAAACTATTGTAGACCAAACAAAACTAAAGAGACATGACAATTAAATGCAACATGTAATTCTAGATTAGGTCTTGCACCTATTTGCTACAGGGTATTATTGGAACAATTAGCAAAATGTAAGTAGGGTCTCTGGATTAAATGGCAGAATTGTGTCAATGTTAATTTTCTCTTTCAGTTGGTTATAATGTGATTATCTGGGTTGTATAGTGATTACTTTAAAAACTGCATACTGAATATTAGAGGAAATAAGGCATCTTGACTGCAATTCACTTTCAATTTGTTCAGAAAAGAAATTGTGGGCAGTGGTTGGTGCCGGGGGCGGTGCCAAAGAGAGAGACAGAATGATAAATGATAAAGTAAATGTGGAAGGCTGGGCACAGTGGCTCACGCCTGTAATCCCAGCACTTTGGGAGGCCGAGGCAGGCAGATCACGAGGTCGGGAGATCGAGACCATCCTGGCTAACACGGTGAAACCCCGTCTCTACTAAAAAAATGCAAAAAATTAGCCAGGCGCCTGTAGTCCCAGCTACTCGGGAGGCTGAGGCAGGAGAATGGCCTAAACCTGGGAAGCGGAGCTTGCAGTGAGCTGAGATCCGGCCACTGCACTCCAGCCTGGGCAATAGAGCGAGAGTCCGTCTCAAAAAATAAAAATAAAAATAAATAAATAAATAATAAATAAATAGAGTAAATGTGGTAAAATGTGAACAATTAGTGAAACTGACTCAGGAGTACAGGGTGGCTCTTTGTTCTTGCAACTTACTTGAAAGTTTGATATTATTTCAAAATAAAACGTTGAAGAAAAAACCTCTCTGTCAAGCAACTTTTAGTCAAAGAAGAAACCCAAAATCACAGAATGTCTTTATTTAATGACATTAAAAATACTATATTACAACAAGGATTGTGCCTATTTCATAGGGCTAATCTGAGACTTAAATGAAATTTGAAAGTGCTTAGGAAGTATTTATTAAATGATGCATTCCCAATAGGGAGTATATTATCTCCCAAGAGGTGAAAATTGGTTCTTGGGAAGTGAAAAATATTAGACATTAAAATCATTTGTGGTCAACCAAAGCTCAACCCTATTCAACAAAATTTTATTCTTTACTATACGATTTTTTATTAATGATAAATTTATTTTTTTTCTTTTTAAAAGGACAATAATGAAATAAAGGTTGAAAATTATTACCAAGAAAACTCCAATATGCTACACAGCCTGTGAAGAAAACATATAGCCTCAAATACTTGTTAATTTTTAAAAAAGAAAATCTAAGCGTTACATTCAATAGATTAGAAAAGGCAAACAATCCCGTAAGAAAGCAAAAGAAATAAAATAATAAGTGTAAAACCAGAAATTAATGAATTTTAAAAACCAAAAATGAGTAGAACTAATAAGGTCAGGTTAAAACAATAAAAAAAACTCACAAACTTTCTCAAAAAAACATGCAAGTTACAAAACAACACACAGAGTATATTCTACACATCTTATACTCTACATCACACCCTTATGACCCACCTTTGGCCAACAGCCATTGCTGTGGGAAAAAAATGCATGCAGATGTAGCATGTCCCTCATCTCTACCAGGGGTTTTCTAGAACTATGGTCAATATAAAACAGCTGTCCGAGAGCTGGCAGATTCTTGATTCACTGGCATAAGATTCAAAGCAGTAATTTGCAGTGAAGGAGATACAACAATGGATACATGTCCACAGGCTAACAGGACAATGAAATGGCCCATTTCATATCCTGTTAAAGGCTCAACTAAGGGGCCAGTTCTAGGAGAAGACTATTTGGTCAGGGCACCATCCTCCCAGAAGAAGTTATATGCATGGAATCAATGATCAATATAGCAGGCTAGGTTGTTCATAACTGGAATACTTCAGAGAAAACAGGATGCAAATAGGATTGGTCTCTCACCATTACTCTCCATGACTCATTTGCAGAATTTGTGCTTCCTGTCCCCTCAACATTATCCTCTAGTAGATACTTCCTTCAAGAGACCCGGCCGGGGTTCCACTGAACCTGGAGTTCTGACAACTATATGGACTTTGTCATGGCAGGCAAAGAAAAAAATCACCATGGGGTGCAGATAATTGGCCCTAAATACCATAAGGTGCTAGAGTTGCCACTATACAACGGGAACTGGAAACAGCATATTTGAAACCCAAGAAACCCACTAGGACATCTCTTGGTATTTCCTTAGTGAACATTAAAATGACATTAAAAACACTGATACAACAAGGATTGCCCATCTCACAGGGTTAACCTGAGGTTTAAATAAGATTTGAGCTAAAAAAAGTTATGGCCCAATAAGGGCCCTAGCATTAATAAGGGCAAAGCATTGAAGACTCAGATCCCTCAGGAATGAAGGTCTGGATCACTATATCTGATAAAAACCTAGGCCTGCTGAAGCGCTGGGTGAAGCTGGGAGAAACAAGAACAGGTGGTAGAAATGGGAGATGATAAATACCCAGTGTAGGCTCAGAACAACGATAGCAGCAACAACCTGCTTGTTTTACTAAGTTTCCTCTATTAAGTCTTTTGGAAATCTTGTAGCCAGCTGCCATAGTGAAGTTTCTGTAATGGAGTGGATTTAAAGGAAGGAGGTATCACTCATTGTCTGCCCCAGGGTTTCTCTGCTGCTGTGGGACACTTACTGAACCCATGTGGTCTGTTGGATGCATGAAGGAGCCTGAATTGGAGGGAATTAATAGTCCATAGTGAAGCCCCTAAGCATAGGGGTATAGGAACCAAGGGATATAATTGCTCTCCTTTTCTGACCCTCAGGTAGATTATTCTGAGGCACATTCCTCCCAGCTTCTCAGAGGGCCTCCAGCTGGTCCTTCAGGAGCTATTCCAGAAGAAGGCATTGTTATCACAGAAGATGACAGCTCCATGCGTGTCATTGCCCCGAAGACCCAGTACGACAAGATGTGGCGGTGGAAGACGATAATATTGATGATTCTGACCCTGTGTTGGCCTAAGCTAATGTGTGTGCTTGTATCTTAGTTTTTAACAAAAAGTTTTAAAAGTAAAAATAATAAATTTTTTAAATCTTCTAGAATAAGGATACAAAGAAAACGTTTTCTACAGCTGTCCAATGTGTTTCAAGCTAAGCGTTATTATAAGAGTCGAAAAGCTTAAAAATTTAAAAGTTTATAAAGTAAAAAAAGTTACATTAAGCTAAGATTAATTCATCATTGAAAAAAGTTTAATAAATGTGGTGTAGCCTAAGTATAGTGTTTATCAACTCTACAGTAGTGTACAGTTGTGTCCTAGGCTTTTACATTCACTCACCACTCACTCACTCAGAGCAACTTCCAGTCCTGCAAACTCCGTTCATGCTAAGTGTCCTACATAGGTGTATTATCTGTTATTGAGCAAAAGGGACTCTGCCTGATATATTCAAAGCCAATACTATGACACCAGGTTTTTGAGAAAAGAAAAGCTTTATGTTGAAAGTTAACTCCCAAGGAGACAGGAGTCTAGCTCAAATCTGTCTCCCTGTGTTGGCTTTAAGGCAGTAATTTTATTAGAAAAGGTTTAATGGGTGGATTTTGAGATTAGCAGATCATTGGTGGAAGGAAGGGGGAGGTCTAGAAAGCCCTTAAGTATGCACACTTATCTCTTCATGCTACCTTATGGATTGAATGTGCAAATTCAGGGTGGAATTAGTAAGAAACATGCAGTGTAAATTCAGGCTGTAACATCAACAAGCTTGTTCTGCACAAACTCAAGTCAGCCACCTTGGTTCTGACAAATTACAGCCAGTTCTTTTATCTCAGAAGGGAGAGAGTTTCACTGTTTCAACAAGTTGTATCTTTTCTTTTCTGCCATCCTGCCTCAAGAATGTCTATCATTCATTTATTTAACTATTTGGCACATGGTTTCAGGAATACCATTTTTAATCTATTATACCATATTTTTACTATACTTTTTCTATATTTAGATATATGAATACTTATTATTGTGTTACAGTTGCCATCAGAATTCAGTACACGTATATGCTATACAGATTTGTGGCCTAAGAGGTATAGGCTATACCCTATGGCCTAGGTGGGTATTAGGCTATGCCATTTAGGTTTAAGTACACTTTATGACATTTGAACAATGCTGAAATCACCTAACACACGTGTCTTATATCCTCACCATTAAGTAACACATGATTGCAGTCACCTGATTGACACTTTCTCCTTCCCAGTCTCACTCTTCGTAGTCCCTCACGCTTGTTCCCTAAAACCACTTCCCAATATAAATTACATGCTAATAGCATTTTTGCAAAGATTTTCATGGTATACCAAACAAACAGGTATATAAAAGCAGAGAAAAAAATGAATACAGGTTATTCTTATTTTCATGGTGAATTCTGAATATTCTAAATTTTTAACACTGAACATGCAATAACATTTTCATCCAAAAATGTACAAAACTAATGCTTTCAAAATTTCTAAGGATTTGATTATAATGCCTTGAATTAGCAGCAAAGGCTCTAGAAACACGAAGATAAATTAGTACCTGAATATGTTAACACTAGGTTTCTGGTTAAATGGAGCATATTCTCATCTAATTCACCAGTTACCTTTAAATCACAGAACTAAATTGGGAGACAAAATAATTAAAGCTGTGTCCTTACACAAAAATTATTGTTACTTTTTACTTTTTTCTCATTTTGAAGAATTGAGTATTTCTGACCTTGACTCTCAATGAAATTCCAAAATAGTATAAAGCCTTAATCTGGTTGAAAACAAAGATGTCTTTAAAATACTGATGTAAAAATAGTCATGAACAGTCTGTTTTATTATAGAAATGTTATTTCACTTTTTTTTTTTTTTAGGTTACTGCATGAAAACGAGAAACTTCTGAGCTTTCCTTGTCTCCATTCCCACTGTCCTGATATTCCCATATTTTCCAAATGTCATTTGTAGAAGCCCAGTCACAGACACAACCAATATTACTCTTCAAACAAAACTCCTCGATTCAACACAGGGATGCAGTAATCAGGGCCATCCCAGGGAAGGTTCAGATTGGGGCAAATTATCTTTAGGCCATCCTTCCTCTTCCTCTGCCAAAACTTGCCCTGTTCTGTACTGTTAAGATTAAGAGCACCATGTATTTCAAAACCACAAGCTCCTTCACAGCACTTTGTACAATTATAATCACCAAATTAATTCTTGAAAATGAGTCAATGCCTGTTGTTTCTACTACACTAGCAATGTCACAATAACGACAGCCATGCCTCTTTGTCCATTGCTATATCTGGGATGCTAGGACAGAGCTAGCACCCAGTAGATGCCACATGTACACTAAAGGCAGCCTTGAAAAAAAGGTTTGTATAGAAGTAGAAACAAAAATAGCAGGGATAGACCCACTTCATTTTCTTGGTGAAAAGGAGATAATTAAATCTGATTGTAGGTCATCTCTGTCAGGCAGTCAAAATAATCCTCGAATCCCCTGATCTAGGTATTTTTCTGAGTGGAGTAGTTATCAACACATCCTAAAGAAATTAAAAGGTCTGTTTCAAATAAAAATTCCTCTGTCAAGAAATAAATTCTAAATATACTTCTCTTGAATTTATGAATTCCAGGTGGAATTAAAGAGTCATACCTTGTAAATGATTTTTCCTATGTTTACTAAAGTGGGCATTCATTTTGTTTCTTTAGAACGCTTTTATTATACATCTCTTGATGAATAAAATAATACAATAACAGGGGCTTCATTTTCAGTAAAGCTGAGAAGTCAAACTATATTTCATAAAGCCTGAAAACATAATTTGTTTTCCATTTAATACCCCAGTCTGCAAATGCTGACCGCTAGAAACACAGGATTCCTTTTTATAGCTTTTGTAATTCTAATAGCAAAGGTACAACCAAATAAAGGTCTCAAATATTTGTGCTTAATTTCAATTTTCCTTTAGCTGTTGTATATAATGTTTTCCTTTCTACATGAGTGGAAGGGGTCTAAACTTTGGAAGTCAGTTCTTTTATATTCATAATGAGTTTCAAGCAGTCGAAATAACCTTGGACAGAATTTACCTATATCTAATTTTAAAGTATGTATTTTAAAATGTATTTGACTATCTTTATAGGAATAGTGCAGTATAGAGAGTAGAGCTTCATAGGAAATCACAACTTACCAAACCTGCTGAGGAAGACCGGCCTCAGGAAGAGATACCTTGCTGATAGTTTTTTCTTCTTGAGGGCAACAGATCTTTCACGTTGTGTTCCTCTTTTGCCCCAACATATTGTTTTGCACATAGTAGGCACCCAACAAATTTGTTTTTAATTGAATTTAACTCTTCTCAAAGTTGAGGTTTATACCCAAAGGTAAACTAACAGCAGTAGAAGTTGTTGCCCCTCTCAGATAACCTTTGTGGACTGATAAGCTCACCAACTAGCTGCTGAAATTGCTCTAGCTAATAGCTTATACCTGTGACCATCTCTAGATCATTCCCTCAGCTGGAGATGCCTGGAAAATCACATCACCATTATCACCATGCCACGCCCACCCCTGAGGATGGCCAATGATTGGCTAACACAGAGTGCAGAGCAGGTTCCTCTCGCCTGGAGACCGGACAGCTCCGGGTGGAACCACTTATACTCCAGAGCCCCGCGAATCAGGCCAAGGCTGGATGTTGGCCAAGGCTGGATGTTATCCAAGACCATATCATTGCTCAACACCTCCTCTTTGCCAATTCTGCTGCCTTCACTTCCTTACAGATTTTTCCTGAGGAGCATTTCCTCGTTAACTCACGTATACCGAGATCCCTGCCTCAGGTTCTTCTTTTAAGTAATATAATCTAAAACACACATACTCTCTCCCCCACCCCAAATCTGCTAATATGACTCATATCCTCCATAAGTTGAGCTTGGGTTTACTTCTGCTTAACTTTGTTTAATAAGTATTGACTATTGCCTAAGCTTCCCCAGGCAAAGACAAAGCGCTGGTTCCTAAAAAGGCAAAGGGTCCCAATCAGGTCTGAGATTAGTCGAGAGGTCATCTTTAAGTATGCTCCTGTAGTGTCAAGACTACTTGAAAACATAGTTAGCAATTCTGAACATAATTGGTTGTAAGACTCAAGGGACTAGATTCCAAAATAAAATTAGGATACCAGCTCTGTGGAAAAATTCACATTCAAATGATTTGCCATTACTTATTATCACATAAGATTGTACAGTTATTAGACCACTAAAAGTCTGATAACCTGGTTATCAATAAATACAGTATTTAATTGGGTTATTGTGCAAAAGTTCATAGCAAATGTATATATCATATATTATAGTTACCTAGAGAATCAAATTTGATATATGAATGAATACAAGATGGAGCTTTTTTATATAAACATCTAAGAAACAGAGTTGAGGTATAGTTTTTATCAACAACTAGAATGGGAAAGTAAATGATCATGTTCAACAGCAAACTCGATCAGTAGCTTACATTTCCAGCCCTCTCCCAGTGTCAATAATCAGATAACTTTAAGCTGCATCTCTGTAATTCTCTAGATCTTCATGATCTCAAGGTGGCTGCAGAAGCTCCAAATACCATGTTTCCACCAGAATTTCAAAGACAAAAAGCACAGGAAGCGATAGCTGTCTCTCACTGGGGAAAGAAATCTTTCCCAAGCTCCCCCAGGAAATGTACCCAGGTCAGAACCAAGCCTCATGACCACTCCAGGCCAGAAAATAAGCCCATTTTCCCAAAGACCATTTTCTCTGCCTCAAAGCTGAACAAAATTGGAGATGGTGGAAGCAAAGTTCGGATCCAGGCAATAAACAATTCTGCTATATTTAACATTAAAAGCCAGGGAATCCCCTTCAGCAAATTTCTTTCTGAATCTCCTTCTCAAAGTTTTAAAGAGTAATGTCACCACACTCAAGGCTCTTTCTTCTTAGACAATAAGCAGTTGCACATATATATACTGTTATAAGAGAGAGAAATATTCATTTCAATTCAAAGGTGTAAAGAGTGGTATACTGTAATTTTTCTCAAATAAATGTGAAAAAAAACCTAAAAATAGACATTTTTGGTCTGCACATTTTACAATATTATGTAATTCTTCACATGTAACAAACACTGAATTCATGTTGTCCATTCAGAGGGGGCAATGAGTACAGACAGCCAAGGGCCAAACAGATGTGGCTTCATTCTAGGCTCTTTCACTTACCAGCAATGTGACTGCTGTGTGCCTCAGTTTCACTATCTTTTGAGCGTGAAGATCATGTTTTGAAAAAAAAAAAAAACAAAAAAACAAGAGCACAGTTTCTGGGCCATGAACCATAGTAAGTACTCAATAAATGATAGCTATTATTATTAGTTCAGGAGTCTAAAAGGTGAAACTATGACAGCCACCTAAACAAATATTATTTTCCTCAACTACAGCAAGAAAGTAAAAATGACCAGGATCAGCTTCATCTCTTTCCAACCAAGTTTCCTCTGACCTGAAAGTGTCTAAGAAGTTATGATTTACTGACAAGAATTCACAGGCCTGAATGGTCCCTTCAGAGAAATTCCTTACAACGTGCCTCCTAGATGACTTATGATTCATTGGACTTAGTTTCTATTTTTCACATGAGTTCTAGTAAGGAAATCCAAAAGTAGCTAATCCAATTTCAGTCCATTTTCAATATCAATAATGGCTTTCACCTATCTATTTCTCTTTCTTGGTCTGAATAGTATAGTTTTATGTGAAAATCTCTTGTTTCTAAAGGCAAGTAATTGCATACTTATAATACACATAAGTTCCATCTTGTAAGCCCCTAAGATAGCATCAGTTACCTATGTATAGAAGGAAACCCAGTATTCAAAATGCCTTCTCACATTTCAGAAACACTGTCCTCTGTGGTATGAGAAATATTTTTATCCGTAAAATTTCTCTAGATGATATTTTTCTCTCCAAAGGTACATCAACCACACACTAAAGTGGATGGTTTTTCTAGCCATATTAATAGTTTCACAATATGGATAGAGTTTATCTTTGCTATTCTAGTTCTTGTGCCAAGTAAACTATGTCATGAACTAAAAATACTTGGGACCTTTAGGTAACTGAGGAATTATATAAGCCAATCCTTAGGTCCTAACCCACAATTGTCTTGGATTTCTTTTGTATGGGACTATTGGTGGAAGAAATTACAACTTTCCTCATATTAGATACTTTCTTTTTGGAACACCTATATTTGGTTTGCAGAAATAAAATACCATAAAAGAAAACTAATGGTTTCCAGATGCATTATAAAAGATATATTAAATAAGAAATTAAAATCTCTCTTTTACCAAAAAATGGATAAAATTCATATGGTTGAAACAATTATTTGACCGTAGGGAACAATACTGATAAATACATTGCATGCTGTAATACCTAACAAAATTTATAATATGTGTTAGTCAGTTTTTTGCTATAGAAAAAGCAATCACCAAATTTTAGTGTTATAGAACAATGACACTTATTTCTTACTCCTTTATCTGCAGGTGAGGAGGCTTCAGCTGAAATCCAGGCATGGCCAGGCTTGACATAAAGCTGTGGGATGATTCCAAATCTGTTCTGGGTTCCAAATCTGTCTTTCCTCATTTTGGGCTCAGCAGATTACCCAAGGCATTCTCTCATGGGGATGGCAGAGAGCATAAAAGCATGTTCAAATACCCAAACACATTTCAAATGCTTGCATCACATCTGCTAACATCCTCTTGGCCAAGGCAAACCACAAGGTCAAGCCAAAAGTCAGAGCAGGGAAGTAAATTCTGCTCTCCATGAGACCTTGGCAAGGATGTGACTGTATACTACTTCTACAGAGGAATAAAGATTTGAGTCTTTATTGATACAAAAAAACAATAAGAATGTAACCTAAAGTATCTCTGTCACATGTGCATAGGGAGACATATAGGTGGATATTTATATAGCATTGTTTATAAATAAGCAAGGAATTATGTTCATCAGTAGGGAATGGGGAAATAAATAATAGTTCACTCATATAATAAAATTTACATGTTAGTTTAAATTAAATAATGCCATAACACGGCAAATGTTTTTTTAAAAAGCATTGTGGATCAAATAAGGTACAAAATACTATATGTAATGTGATACCATTTATGTAATTTTAAAAGAACACACAAAGTAATATTATGCATTCTTCATGGATATACACATTTGTAATCCAAAACAAAAACATGATGTAAAAGAACATGTAATTTCAATGTAGTGAAGTGGTGGGAGAAGAGATGAGACTGAAGTTTTAGCAATAACACAAATTTAATTTAAAAAGAAAGAGCCCAGGCAGGGTGCGGTGCCTCACGCCTGTAATCCCAGCACTTTGGGAGGCTGAGGCAGGTGGATCATGAGGTCAGGAGTTCAAGACCAGCCTGGCCAAGATGGTGAAACCCTGTCTCTACTAAAAATACAAAAATTAGCTGGGCACAGTGGCAGGTACCTATAATCCCAGATACTCGGGAGGCTGAGGCAGGAGAATCGCTTGAACCCAGGCGTCAGAGGTTGCAGTGAGCCAAGATCATGCCACTGCACTCCAGCCTGGGTGATAGCCTGAGACACTGTCTCAAAAAACAAAAAAAAAAGCCCATAAAAATATAAAAATAAGGCAAACTGTGAATATTTCTTAAATCTGAGTGTGGGGTGAGTAAATGGATGTCTGTTCTTTATATATTCAAAATATATTATAACTAAGAATTATAAATATGTTTGTTAAATAGCATAAAGACTAACCCAATTACTCAAAATACTTTTGGAAAACACTGTCTCATGAAACTTAAAGATTCACTGAGCTGAAACAATGAGACAGCCTGAAGACGCCACAACACTCTCAGTAATTTGTCCATATATTATCAATTCTCACTCTCTGGGACTACTTCTCTCCTTATAGCACTTAGAGGTTTTATTCAAAACACTTCCATAATCTGTGAAAACGCCTGATGTTTGATGACATCTTTAATTGTGGAGTTGACCACCCATGCTGGGCAATCTGAGATTTTCTGGATTTTGTCATACATATACCTCCCTGGGAATATTTTTAATACACAGAGACTGTAAGTAGCAAATAGAATAATACCCAACTTTGGCCATCTTCTTTGTTTTAAGGAGAGCTCTTGTTGGGTTGCAAATATAGGCTTGATTAAAATCTGAATGTGTCCACAAAAAAGAACTCTCTAACTGAAAATATGTTAGGGAGATTTGTGGGTTCTGCCAAATCTCAGCTGAGGCTAGAGGGCTACAAATATTGAACACCTAGTGTATATGTCAGGCATTTGTGTCACAAGTATTTTCCCACATGATCTTTTCAACAATTATAAAGTATAGGAATTATGTCCTCCACTAACAGTCAAAAATGACAGGGCAGAGAATTAAGTCCAGATCTGTCTGACACCAAAATCTGTGTTCTTACATCACATCAGTCTGCCTAAGTTAGGGCACTTGGAGAGATCCCAAAGGGTCACCCCATCATCACAAGAGGCCTGCTAGAAAAAACCTCTATCCATGATGTCTACATTATCTACACTTGAAAAACCCCAGGCAAAACAGTAAAATCAATGTATTTGGTCTCTCAATACTCCAGCCCCTTTTTTCTCGATTGATTTAGAAACCTGCCTTTTTCAGGCTTACATTGTTCCTAGGTCACCCCTTTGTTGACCAGATACCCAGCCCAGACTTACTTCTAATTCACTGACAGTATCTTTTCCTTCATTCTCATTCTCTATTGAAATTATCAAATCCTCCCAGCTAAGCATCACAGAGGAAAACATTTGAAGGACTGATTCATACTAAAAATTGATCAATGTGTACAGTCCTAGAAACAAGTGTAAGAAAAGTTATTATATAGTGACTAAGAGTGAAAACCAGCTACAATTTCCATCAAAAGACCTAAAATAGTATTACAATATAAAAGTACATATGGCAGTTCTATGTCATAAAATAAAATTCAGCCATATTGCATTTTTTAGAAAATGCTTACAATTATTTATGTATAACATTAATGAATTTGCAACTACTACATCTTAGAACAAATGTAGCCAACCGGACAACTCAATGTATTCCTTGCCCTGGGGATGTCAAACGAAGATATCAGAAGAGAACAATGGCCCCACAAGAGTGCAATCTCTCTAGATGATAAAATGTTATATAAGAAGAAGAATGGGTGAAACGAATATTATTCTTTCTATTTCCTTTGCAGGAACACATCACAGTCTGGGACTAATATATTCAACCATTTTCTTACTTTAAGTCTCAGAAGGCACCAGCAACAAGTCTTTTTATCCCATAGAAGAAATTAGTATTTTCCTTTCTATATAAGCTTATACCAACTACCTAAATAACACAACATACTAGAGAAACCCTGAATAATACCATAGATTTTAACAGCCTTCCAAGGCAAATGACCCACTTCTGCTCAGAAAGCCAAACCAAACCTTCTGAGCACTTCATGGGCACTATGCTCATGCAACAGGTATTTACTAAGCACCTACTATGTACCAGATGCTATATGTGTCCTCAGGATACAGTTGATGTTAGGTAGCACTTCAGCCCCCAATATCCTCTGTCCCTTATTATTTATCCTGTAATCCCCTCTCCTTGAGTGTGGGCTAGACTTAGTGACTCTTCTAATAAACAAAATGGCAAAAGGGGTGGGGTGTCACTTCCAAGATTACATTATGAAAATACTGTGGCTTCCATTTTGGATGCCCTCTCACCCTGGAGAAAGTCTGCTACCATATAGGCAGGCATCCCTGGCCCATGTGAATTAGCTTGAAAGCAGATCATCTAAGCCTGCAGGCATGGGCTCAAGAGCAAATCTTTCCTTCTAAGTTGACTGCAACCTCAGGAGAGGTCTTGTGCCAGAGGAACCCAGCTAAGCCACATCCAGGTTCCTGACCCACAGAAACTGGGAGATAATAAATTTCTGCTGTTCTAAGCTGCTGAATTTGGGAGTAGTTAGACAACTATAGAAAACTAATACACAACGGTTTATAAGACAAGGTCCTTGCCTAAGTGGAGCTTACAATTGAGTGGGTACTGATGGATGATAAACATAAATACAGATAATATCATTTTACATGGTTTTAAATATTATAGAGAAAGTAAAACAGGGTAATGGAAAGAAGAGTGACTACATAAGTGAATGGAAAAGGGAGACCCATCTGCGGAGACTGAGTGAAATGGACCTGAGCATTCAAGGCAAAGGACATATGGGATTGCAGTAAATTAAATGAAAAACTAGGTGTGAGAATTCACCCAAATTCTGTAAAGCTAAACATTAAAGAAGTTGACAAAAGTGTAAGGAAATACTATTATTTTCAATACTTTTTTATTTTGAAAATTGTCGTTTTTTATTAACTATGTTATGTATATTGTATATTACTGATATTTTTAGGTGAATTAACAAATATTTTTAAATTTTGCTTTAATTTTTAATATAATAACTATCAATAGATATAACTCATGTAAACAAAGTACTTTGGGGAACCCCAATAATGTTTAAGAATATAAAGGGGTCCTGAAATCAAAATGAATGAGTACTGCTGGCATAGAGCATTGTGGAGCATGGTTTGGAATGTGACTCTTATTCTAAATTGAATGGGACAAAATTCCATTGAAATGTTTCTAATCAGAATGCCAGGAGCTGACTTAAATATTTAAAAGGTTATTTGGTGTTCTGTAAGAAGAATGGACTGAAAGGGAGAGAAATGAGAAAATCTGTCAGCACTTGGCAAATAATTACCCACAGAGGTTTTCACGGGCACCTGAAAAGGAACAGTTCTGAAACTGAGAGTTGAACTTTTCACATTAGAAAAAAATCCCATGTGAAAATCACCTATGTCTCTATTATGCAACTGAAGGCTTGCTATTATCATAATAATTTTAAAATATAGGATGAAACAAATCCTGATGATTCAGGATGGCATTTCTTTTCACTTGTTTTACGGACCTTGGTAAATGTATCCCAAGCCTTCATGCTGTACTCTGTGGACTTTCCCTGAGTACACTACATAATTTCTAAGCAAAAGAGCAAAATTATACTTTGGTGACATTATCTGCAAGATGAAACAGCCAGAAAACAGGGCTCCCTGCTGGCTGCATTAGGCCTTGCTTTTGCCATTATGAAATTCATGCTTCTATAAATTGGCAGTAATGGAATTTCACCTGCCTTTTAAATAGCACTTTTCGAGATGAATAAAATGTTACCTCTAACACTGATATGCCACAGAAGTGGAAAACAAACAAATCAAACCAAAAAGTGTCTAATTTTATTATATCATTTGGTGAAATGTGGTGGGGATTTTTCCTGCCAAATATCAACCTACAGAAACAACAGGATCTACTCTGACATTCTATAACATTAAAATCTCAATAAAACTGAATTACTATAGATGTTTTAAATATCTTTACTAAACTTTTCTGCCAATTCTAAGAAAAACCCAATGTTGTCACCAGCTAAGAAATTTTAGCTTGATCCCCCCCCATAATTAGTGTTTCAAGAAACATAGTTAAAATGCCAGGAAAAACAGAAATTATGTGTTTTTTTAAATTATATGAATTTCTGACTTTGTTCATAACCCTCTTCGTGAACTAACCAAACACAAAGGTAAATGCCTACCCACTGTATCCTAAATACAATCCCACATATCACATCGTTCTCATTGCGCTCAGTAATTTCCTTTACTTACCTCTAGAAATGTCAAGCAAAAAAAAAAGAAAAAAGCTTCCAATAATTTTTTTTTCTGAGTAGAAAAGAAACTGGATGGCATTAAAGAATAAAACATAATGACACAAAGAGAAGTGAAAATCTGCTATGGATTTGGTATAGTGTGGCTAATTTGGGCTACAGAGTACTATTTTAACCTAAATTGCTCATCAAGGCTTTCAACACAGAAAAGTAAGCAGAAGAAATATCAGATTATTACATTCTTTTTGGGCCAGCTTCAAGCAGGCAGTTTTAATATTGCTATTGACCAGTGGCAGAACAGAAACTATTTTCTTGGCTTTGTGATTATGAAATCAAATGTGGAGTAAATGCAAACAAACCTGATATTAAAAGGAACAGCTTTTCTGAAATGAAAGTGTGATTTTTTTAAGCTCTCCTTGCAACCTAATGGAATTTACCAGAGTGAATTTTAAATACTATGTTTGAAATAGAACTTGATTTGCAAAAATTCATTTCTTGCAAGTTTCGAAACTGTATTTAAAGTAAAGCACACAAAGCTTATTAAATTATTTGCACAATAGCTAGAAAAAGGAAACCCTGGCACTTGGTTTAATTTTCTTCTACTTCTCTCCATCTCCCATCCTTTGCTCTTGCCCTAATTGACAAGCTTTCAAGACTTCACTGTTCCCACTTGGTAGGGTAGTAATGGCCATACAAAGCGGAAGGTTTAAACAGAAGTAGCACTGAGTGTGCTATGGTCAAGCTTACACGGGGCAGCTGCCAGCATGATGTGATTTTGAACATTCCAAAAGGCCTCCATGCCCCCAAAATTTTCCCACTAGTTTCTACTTCAGAGCAGAAATTTCCATAGCTTACACCCTTTGACCCAAGGAAGTGGAGACTCTTGCCTAAACATCAATATTACCTAGAAGATAATAGCATAGCAAGGCTTAAGTGAAAAGTAAAAGAATGACCTTGTAAGAGTTGTGAGCCAGCACAATAGTGAGAGACTGCAAAATCCAGACTAACCAAAGTGGAAATTTCATGTACAATAAACTTGTGTGGGTGAAATGAGAAAGTACAGTGTCACTAAACGGAGACCTTTGTGCAGAAGTAACATGGTGAGTAATGGGTGTTCCCTAACAGGACAAAAGGAATCTTCCTACTGGAGCAGAAAAACAAAGTCTTGAGATAAAAGCAAGTAAGGAGATACAGGAAAAGCATGTGCCAAGGAAAGAAATCAGATATAAGTCAGAGGAGTTTTTCTCTGGGGCATCTTTTTGCTTGTTTGTTTGTTGTTGTTTTTAAAAAGGGGTCTCACTTTGTCACTCAGGCTGGGTGCCATGACACGAACATAGCTCACTGCAGCCTGACCCTCCTGGACTCAAGCCATTCTCCCACTCAGCCTTCTGAGTAGCTAGAACTATAGGCATGCACCACCACACCTGACTAAATTTATAATTTTTTTTTTAGAGATGGAGATCTCACTGTTGCCCAGGCTGGTATCAAACTCCTGGGCTCAAGTGATCCTCCCTCCTCAGCCTCCCAAAGTGCTGGAATTATAGGCAGGAGCTGCTATGTTTGCCCTTCTCTGGGTCATCATAAAGGTATCATGTAACTTTCCAGTAGTTGAAGAAAAAGGATATGATAAGCTTTGTACTCAAATATATTGATATCATGGCATGGAAGTGAAGTGGAATTGTTCAGTAGGCTGGCACTAACAGTCTGTAACTTAGGAAAAACAGGACTAATGGTTTTAGATAAAAGAATTTTCCATAATGAGTTGATGGAGGAGGGTGAAGTAGTGACATTGCCAGCAAAATATGTTAAAGAAAGTAGGATAGGAGCTAGATTTGGGGATGAAAAAGAGGAGCAAGAAGGGTGTAGATAAATAAAGGAAGGTAAGAATTTCAAGAAAAAAAAAAGTTGTAAACAACAGTGCCAACTGCCAAAGAGAAGCAATCAGGGTAAGAACTATTCAAATGAGCCTGGGTGGAGCAGGGTGGAGAACGGCGATGAACTTCAGTGAATAGGCTGAGTGGAAAGGTAAGGACAGACTGTGCTAGGAGAAACTAGAGGCACTAAGCATAAAACACTCAGTGGCCATTAAAGGAAATACAGAAGCAAACATAGCTAAAGGGAGGAACAGTGTTAATCAAAGATTTTGCTCAAGATAGAGGAGAACTAAAAGAAAAAGTAGATCTTATCTCTTCCTTCTGGCTCTGAAGACGGTAAAAGCAAGCTAAGTAGACAAGAATTATTTTGACCACAAATCTCTCCAGAAAAGGAACTGGGAAAAGATTAACTCCCCCTCTAAAGTAACATATGTTGGCTTCTCCTCCAGATACATTTGTTAAGGAATGTAGGATGTTCCTCCAAATACTCCCCACTCCATTCTACACCACCCTACTCCCACCCCTGGGACATTATTTTCTTTGTACCAGTTCCCCTCCCACTGGGTCCCAGTTCACCCATTTCTCACACCAGGCCTGGTGGTGAGACTCATTCACTTCCCTTGTTTTCAGCTCAACTATCTACTTTCCTCTAGACCAGGGTTTCTTAACTTCCACACTGTTGTCATTTCGAACCCAGTAATCTTTTGTTGGGTCCGTAGGAGGCGTAGTCCAGTGCAGTGTAGCTTAGTAGCATCCCTGGCCTCTCCCCACTAGATGTCAGTAGCATGTCCTCCCACCGTCAAGATAATAAAAAATGTCTCTAAACATTACTGAATGTTCCTTTATGGGGAAAATACCCCACACCCACATTGAGAATCACTGTTGTAGATACTTCTCTCCCCCTATTCTCCCTATAGACTGAGACAGACACCCTGCTCTACCCCACTTCTCCCATACTACCTGTCCCTGAAACAAGCAAATGATGCTTTTCTTTTTCTTTCCAACAATTTTCACTACTGGAAACTAACAAAGTTTAACAAATATCATCCTGACGAAATTCCAGTTTCAAGAATGCTCACAGAGTTATCATGCTCCTTAGATTCCAGGGAAGTGTGAAGTAAGCAAGGGCTATAGTTTCCATGCCCACTTCCTGGTCTCCCTTCTTAGCCAGCATGTGGGGTGTGGCTACACCCCAGTTGATGGTGAGACTGAATGCTGGACCTACCTCCTGGTTTACACTCATGTGGACACAGAGTCAAGTTGGTAAGTCCATTAGATCTGGTAGGTTTGGCAGGACAGCTCTCAGCACGTTGGACTGGCCCTGTGCTGGTCCCTCCTTTCTCACTTGTATTTCTCAAAAATAGCGATACAGTGTGCTGAGAATGTAACATCCTGAAATAGGGAGATACTGGCCAGCACATCCTGGGCTCTGTTCCAGTCCCCCAGAAACAGGATGCCCTTCAGTGCTTTAGCCCAGTGAGTCTAGCAACCCTGGGGTATAAAACCTAGTGAGGGCTGCTTTCCTGGGTCCCTTAGCTGGAGTACAAGTAGGGCACATGAAGTAGAGACTCCATCTTCCACAGGAAGCTTTCCTAAGCCTTGGGGGACTGACTGACTTGCAATGAATTCTACACTTCTGTTGTCCCTTCCTGCCTATCTGTAAGTAATAAACTTGCTTCATGTGTCATGTTGTGTGTGTGTTTTGTCTCACCAGACTCAGACAAGCTGATATCCAGTTCACAGTGAACCTGCTTCACAGGTTTGCTTATTTCATTGCCAGGTATTCATAGTACTGTCACCACTTTTTGTCAAAAATCACTGGGTAGTTTTTCTGCAGTTTGTTCTTATTCTGCTATCTCCACCCTCAACGTCTATACTCAAATATTCACCCTGCCCAAGTTTTAGTTCATTCTTAACTGACCTTGTATCATACTTAGAGACTTTTATGATTCCAATCTTGGACTCTTAATCCTTCCTGGGATGCTTGGGTGAGAAATAGCATCTCCCATTTGACTCCAAGGCTCCCAACTTAGCTCTCAAGCTGCCCTCATCCATCTTGTTCTTCTGACGGTCTTTACAGCTCTGGCTGTGTGATTCATCCCTTTCCCCAGTCCTATTTTTGCCTGCACTTTCATTTGCCTTAAACATCTTTTTACTTGAATGTCAAGACAAGTTTCACATATTAGACCTTATATAAATTCTTCCTTACAGTCCAAGCAACATTGTGGCTCCTTAGCTCATTTGAAAAGAAGATATGATAAATATACCCTAAATTATCAATACATTTCTGATGGATTACAGTAGCTTTGCCTACTTTTCAAAGCCTCTTCGAATCATTACTTATGTCCTTTTCCACATCTAAGGAAGTGGGTTTTTTTTATTAGGTCATTTTACATATAGAGCAATACTAACTGATACAGTTGACTGGAGATACAACCCTGATCTCATGACCAGCAAGGACGTTAAAATCTCTTGCTTCTAAGTTGGATTTCTTTGTGGAAACATATTTGCATATCTCTTTGGAATCCCCTCTTTGCATGTTAACTGGTTGAAATACAAAATGATATCGATTGGTCCTATAAAAAGAAAGAATATTGCTTATCTTCCTTTTCTTTTTATCATCTTGAGGATTGTTAACATTTATCAAAAACAGTCTATGCTTAGCAGTATGCTCCAATTGGATCCTAGGCAACATGCCTGTGTTCTTGCTTTCAGTCCTCTGCCCTCACATAAGCACTAAGAAAAATAAGCGCTTATTTTTCCGACCACTTTCTGACTAATCCATTCAGTCCACGCTCCAAAAGATAAGTGAACACTTCTCCTGAGGCTTTCGTTAAAAAATCCTTTCCAAATCTTACCAATTCTCCTCTCAAATTGTGTAGCCTAACATAAGCACTAACTCTAGCAAATCTTAATTTGCTTAAAAATAAAAAAGACAAGAAAGTTCCCAAAATGTCAGTACAAGAGCCCAGGATATTCACCACTTGACCAATGACTGACAGTAAACACACACACAAAGCCCAGTCCTTCTGCTGAACCAAGACTCTTCAGAATCTGAAGAACATACACGTTGATCTACTCATGTCACAGATGAAACTGACAGAAGAGAGCATTTAAATCATTCTACTCTCTCACCTGCAAGATAAAGACTTGTCATGAGTCACTATAATTGTTTCCCCATTATTAAAATGTCCATTGCAGAAAACTCAATAAATAACAGAAACTATAAGTCTTGGACTACATCCAAACTTTGTATTTAACTGACTTAGGAAGGTTGATTAAAATTCTGTTTGGTGTTGTAACTTAAAAGCAAGTGAGATGACAGCTCTAAGAATACATATACATTCACTTTTTGGAGTCCCCCCAAATTATTTCTACAATTTGGAAGAATTGTAGAAATGATGAAATGTACAACAAAAATCACAGAGGTGAGAATTAGTCCCCGTGGGTGTGCTGGGATTGAACATAAGATAGAAAGTGATAAATTGGGAAAAGAGAAGAGGAAGCATGTCTCTTTAGGCCACAGAAAATAACATACAAACTAGGGAAGAGTGTAGGAAGCGTTTTTCTCCTACTTTTTGCCTCTCATGGGAAATCACTAATACTTTCTGAGAAAAGGGATAAGCTGTTCAGTTTCTACTTATTAATGAAACAGCAATTTCTAGACTTAAGCATATTAGTGAGCACTGTTCTTTATAATAGCTCCAGAAATTTCTGCTTAGGAACAACAAAAACAACAACAACAAAAAAACACCACCTGAAAGTAATCCCCATTGTTTCTAGGGTAGACTCACCCTAATTTACGTGTGACTCAAAAATGTGACTCTAAAGAACTGCAAGCAGATTAATGTAAGAAACTGCTGCTAAAACCCTGCTAAAAACACTCCAACATAATGTAATCCTCCTTATCCACAACTAATTGAAGCACAATGGGCAGCACACAGAAATGTGTGCTTTCAAGGAGCATGCTAAGCTTGAATGTGACATGCAGGCCTTTTTGAGAACCTTTACTAGAAACAGTTGAGTGGAGGTATTGGTTCCCCCGTTTCCCTTCATTTGCCCTCTTCTGAATGTGATCACTGTGTAGGAAGTAGGTCTAGCCCCTAACAGATTTTGGTCTGGCGTCCTTAATCCAGAGCAGCACTTTAAGGGGCCAGGTCAATTATCAGGGAGAAAAAGATGAGGGCATGTTCCTTCCACTCTCTCCTCCCCTATACTAGACCTTACTTTAGGAACTGTACCCAGAATTAACCTGGAAGCCCATTGATCACAGCAGACAGACCTAGATTTGATCTGACAATAATCTCCAGGATTGACCACCAAGCTAACTTCCATCTCTAGAATTTCACCACCCACCAGTCTTTTCTAAGTCATTTTCACTAGATAATAATGAAAAACATTCAGATCTCTAGTGTAATTGCATTTTCTGGTTCAGAGGAGGAAACCATGGCACTAAAAGTCAAAAGGTACTTACAGAGCTTCTGATCTCATCTGCCCTCTATTAATAGTAATACATGGTTCTTTACATACTTCTATGTTTAGTAATGACTCCAGAGAAATAGGTTCTGATCCATTTGAAAATTTTGAAATTATTGTGCAATCTTTTTTAATTATTTAGGGATTTCTTCCTATATTTGAAGGCTTAAAAATAGTAGAAAATATGTTTCCATGAAACAGCATATATTCAATATAATACCACGCTGAAATTTTGGGAAGGGTGAGTGTCGTCTTGTATGTGTGTTGTAACCTGAATGAAAAACATGGCTACATGATTTAAAATATCTAAATTTCATCACCACTTGGTGTGGAGGGAGGCTCTGAAGGATCTGTTTTCCCATTTCTGTTTTTGGATCCCCACTCTCCACACATTTGCAAACTCAGCTCGTGTTGTTTTCTTCACATGGAGGAGGGGATATGTCCTCCCCAGAGTTAGCATTTTAACCATCAGAAGACTAGGATCACTACGTAACTGATTATCCATATGTTTCTTGCCTGATAATTAAGATTTATATTTTTGCATAAAATCTCAATAACCCAAAAATGCCATGTAACATTCAATATTTCTGTGCTCTTCTTTCCCACTGTTATGAATTGTGTCCCCACCCCCTAAAATTTATTTATTGAAATCCTAATACCCAGTACCTCAGAATATTACCATATTTGGAGATAAGGTCTTTTCGAATTTGGATACTGACAGAAAGGGAAGACGACGTAAAGACACAAGGGAAAACCAATCATCTATGAGCCAAGGCGAGAGGCCCGGAACAGATTCTTCCCTCGTGGCCCTCAGAAAGAACCAACCCTACAGGTACCTTATCTTGGACTTCTAGCCTCCAGAACTGTGAGAAAATTAATTTCTGTTGTTTGATCTACTCAGTCTGTGACTTTATTATGGCAGTCCTCACAAACTAATACACCCACCAAAGGAAGAAGAGTGCAGGAAGTTTTAAGATGCCAAAAAGACAGATTGTAAAACAGTAGGAAATGGGGAAGTTCATTAAGATGACACGTGGGAGCCAACAGGTTACATAAGAGTACAACTGTTATGCACTCCCCATAAAGGAAAGGATTAATTTTAGGTCCTGCTGAACCATGTAAAAGGTGTAAATTAAATAAAATTATCTCTCTGACCCTAGGTATAAAGGAAAAAAAAAGAGAACATTCAAATATAAAGTAGAAAAAGAAATCTGCCATATTGAAAGTATATTAAGGTATTGAGTTAAAATAAGTAGTCCTAACATTTAAATATATAAGACATTTTAAGATCTTTGAAGTTTCACAGTGGCAAATCCTAGGATCTCCTTATAATGCTGAAAAAGTCTCACTAACTGACTTACTCTTTGGAAAATGATGGTAAAAATGGTAGATGATTGATGGTAGATGATTGTAACACTGTGAAACCTAGACTGATAAATACATTTCAATTCATTTTATTGAATCATTGATAATAGATTTTTCCTAACATAATTTTTTAAAAAATGAAATACCTAGCAATTTCCTTATCACCAACACTGATATAAATGACAGCCTGGAACAAGTCATTGATTAATTCTGGCCCTCTGCTTCCTTATTTATAAAGTGGAATATATATATATAGAGAGAGAGAGCTATAACTACATTTTATATATATATATGTTATAGCTACATAAATATCTGAGATACTCAGGTGAAACTTTTAATCTTCCTAGGTAAGAGTCATAAGAGATGGCACAAGCAAGGGGCACACAACATATGAGTTTTATTTTTGCTCTAGTCATTCTTATTGTATCATTCTAATAAACAAATGTACCATCTAATGTTTCATACAAAAAAATCATTTATCTGTCATTCATGTTGTAGAGAAAGTTGAATTCTCTCAATCATCCATTGTGATTTTGTCCTACAGCATCAACTTTATCATTGGTTTTATATCTATTACTCAGAATATTAGGTTGATTATTATCCTCCAAGCACACTCTTTGCCAAGATCTACCATTGTTTTTCATTAGTTGAAATTCTGGATGGAAGGAGATAGAGCCTATGTAGATGATGGATGGGGTTAAGAACCCAAGGACTAACAGGATTGTATAAGAAACTACTGCTGGGTGATATATGCACATGTTGGAGTAATGCTCACTAAAAGTGAGGAGGCAGCATGAAGCAGTTGGCAGGACAACAGGCAGCCTAAATTACATCATTCATTTAATAGTTCTAACATATGGCAACTATTAAATCTCCAAAACAAATGCAAGGCTAACCAGCACTCTCATAGAAAACACGCTTTCATTCTTGATTTTTCTAATAAAACGCTTCAGTCCAAGTTACTGCCAATTTCAAAACAATAACAATAACATATATTTCTAAATCCAATAACAATATAGGACTTGCTGAAAGACTAATAGTCATCTAATAATACATAAAATGTTAAATATTCTTGTTTTTATGTCTTTCACAAATTTTTTCAGGAGCTCTGTAGGAATAATTTAATGCTTTAAAGCAAGAATTAGATTCTGTAATACATAAATCGGCTCATAATTATTTTCAGAATGAAAGACCCACAAATGTTGTATATTAAAGCTGGCCTTTGCTTAAAGCAAGTGAAACACAACTTCAATTCTGTCATTTTCCAGTTAATCTCACATGTGTGATGCAAAAATCACAGGAGAAAACTCCAGTGATCTTTTAGGGAAACTAATTTTACTCTTGTTCTACATAGTCTTCAAATAATTACCCTATACCCTGATGTGATTATTACACATTGTATGCCTGTATACACCTGCAAACATTAAAAATTAAAAATTAAATTATTTTTTAAAATAATAATTACCCTAAGCAGGAAACAAGAGAGACAATAAAAGAGAGCAAGGTACAACACACTATTACTGCATGAATTGTCATTGGAAACTTCTTATCATACTTAGGTAAAACCCTTCATCTAAATAGTATGTCTTCTGGTTAGCTACCCTCAAAAGTCTCAGGTCCTCTGTGAACACTCTAGAAGAGTGAAGGGCCTAGGACTAATGGACAGACAACTTTACACCAAGATTCAGACTCCCAGAAGTTAGTGCCTTCCTCACTGCCTACCTATTCTATGCTTTATCCGTGTCACTTCTAGGCTTGACCCAAGTGTTTTCCTCCCTAGTCCTTTGGATTTAATTCCATTCAGCTTAGCCCTTTGCCCTTTGATCTGACTTCTCCTTTCATCCTACCTCCCGGTCACCAATTGTCTAAGGCTTTACAATGTACTCTGTGGAATATCATTCTTCTGCCTGGGAATGTCCAACCTTTTAACTTTTTAAAGAATGTCATTTTTCCACCCAGTATCCATTCACCTTTTTCCAGATCACATTACCCCAGTTTTCCTCTGGGAAACTAACTTCTTCCTTCAAGTGTTTATGATGGCGTTAACTTCACCTCTGTCTCCAGGGGCACACAAGGAACTAATGCATGAACAATCAAATAATTATATTCCAATCCCTTCCTTTGACTGGAAGGGGTCATGTAGATCACTCACTGTAAAGAATGAGTTGGTAAAGACCCACATGAACAGAAGACCATGAGCCAAGTTGAACAAGGTAAAGGTCTGGAGATCTTAGTGTAGGAAACTATCTGCTGCTTCCCCTCACCCCCACCCTGGTGCATGGGAATATCTGAGAGGTCGTCTGTGGCCCCACTAGTGAGGCATTCCATAAAGCCATTTCTCCAGAATAGCATTCAGGTACCACGGCTCGGAGTCCTTCTCTGAGACCTACCAGTAGCTCAGCTGGTTCTTCTCACTCTCCAGCCCAGGGGATCTTACTCTAATCTTAGGGGAAGCCCTGTTCTCTTCATTCTGCTTCTTTAAATATTCTGTCCCTTCCCAAAATACTCTTAGTTATCTAAGGACCTAGGATTTTGGAACACAACTCTGGAGAGACTCTTTCTACACTGTCACTTCCCTTCCCCAAGGTGATGAGCTCAGAGCTGCCCATCTGCTCCAATTGGGAAAGAAACAATATGCCAAAGGAAGTGAAAAATAAATCCCAAATATGGTATTACATCATAGTCTCCTGTGGAATTAAATATTTACATCCCTGCAAGGAAAACTTACTTCACATCTGGGTGTTATCCTCACCCTCCCCAAATGACCCCTTGCAAACATACACACACTTCAGTTCCTGTTCTAAATCTGGGTCCAAATCCCAATAGGATGAGAACTGTTGTGCACAAAGCAGCCTGACTGCCAGAGTGATGTTTTCTCCACATTCCCCAAAGATGAGATAAATAAGAATAGACCTTGGGTGCATTATTCCCCTTGTAATGCTCCTTATCTGAGATTACCCATAAAATTCACCCACTTCCCACAAATAGTGCCTTCATCATCCATCCCTCAAACTCACCCATCACTTCCACTGAACTGAGAGAAGGCCTTGAGGGACCCACTTTACTTGAGAAGTGAGAAGCTGTTGTGAACTAAATAAGGTGGCAGGTGTTGTAAGCAGGCTACCTAACCTCAATCTCCACCAGAACTTCCTCATATCCAAAAGCTACAATGTCTCCGAACTTCAGAGATCCTCAGAATGAGCCATCGTGGGGGTTTACTGAGCTCAGACCCTTAAAGTGCAAATGACTCCATTCTCTGATCTGTTCCATTTTCTGAGACACTTTCCTCCTGGATGAGGATTTCCTATAAAGAAAAGTTGCTGTGAAAATGTTTCTTTTTTCCTACAAACTAAACAAAATAGGGGTGTGCTTGTGCTTCACTGGAGTCTTAGAAATGTCCACCTTCCCATGCAGAGCAGTGCTCTTTTGAAGCTTGTTAAGTAGTCCCATCTCCTTTCCCAAGAGAGTGACTGCATCCCAGGCCACCACATCAATCCACAGCATATTAAGGGGACACCCATCTGTCAGGGCACCAGGATCTTTCCACCTTAGAAGCTGCCTTACAAACAGGGCATCCCAAAAGACCTGCTGTGATAAGTGCCTAGCTGTGTCATCTGGCAGGCCCTGAGCCACTGCTGCTGAAACCACTCCTCTCTCTTCAAAGTGCACTCTAAATTCAGAGTCTAAGAAAAAAGCCTTAAAAAGAATATCTTGTGCACCTTCCTTTTTAACTACTTTCCTAGCATGCATAAAACTCAGATCCAACCATAGATTTTATTCAGGTTACATTTGTCCTTTCTTCCTTCTGCCCACCCTCCTCAGGTTGCCCGAAAACTTTAAGGCATTTTTGTAGAGCTTTTTTCAACTTGGTCATATTACAATCCACTGGTTTTCCTGAAATCACAGAAGCCTTCTGAGCACATACTTTGTCTCTGCACAGGACCATGACTTGCCCTCCCAGTGACCTGGCCCTAATTCTAGAGTATGTCAGCAATGCTAATTCAGAAATGTGCTGCATAAGGAATCCCAGCAATTTCAGAAAGGTCTCCATTATATCAAATACAAGTCTTGGCCCACACAGTAGGTGTGCCACCAATGTAATATTACTTTTCTATAATTCAGCTTAGCTTTTATTTCAAGCTCCATTTTACTAAAAAGGCAGAAAATTTAATCTGTTGGCTTGGTGTTCTTCCTTTCTCATTCTCCTTTCCTTGGTTGCGTCTAAGTTCCCAGGGATTCAACAGTGTCATACTCTTGGTCACATACTAAGGCATCTGAGGCCTATTTGGTCCTCTCCTATTTGGACTCTCACTTCTGTCCATGGGGTCTTTGTGAGTCCAGCAACTCTCTCCAATGCTCTGAGTCTCACTTGAGGGACCCAGAAACTTCTGTCAGGACATCAGTGGCTGGCCTACTAATATGCACTGCCTAGCAGTTCCTGTTCTGAATCTGGATATTTTCCTGTGGCTTCTCCTAGAAAGTGCAGCACAGGGCCCTGCTCTCTCGTGCCCCACAGACCTGAGACTGCACATTCTCTCAAACATTTCAAATTAAGTCTCAGAAACACTGGTCACTCTCTACTGAATGCTTGGCCCGGAAGATTATGTAGGGTGGCCATTTTCCACCCATGCATGGAGAAGCAAAGAAAGCTTGTGTGAAAAGAGAAAAAGAATGAAGCGGGTTCTCCTATATAGTATTTTGGGAAGGGACAGGGCAGAGGAATAAAGAAAAAGAGCCAGAAAATTGCTATCTTCGATCCTAATGATTTTCCTGGTCATGGACCCCGTCTCTTGCAAAGCTGGATGAATATTTGCTTTCGGATTCTGTGATATACTCCTGCATCTTTCCAATAAATTTTAATTTGAATAGGTACCTGGTAAAATGGATTTACAACTTACTTATAGGTTTGGTTTTAAAGTCAGTAAGTGAAAAAAATCACATATAGTAAAGATTATCCTTAAAATGCTTTACATTGCTTAAAAAGTATAGTGTGCATTTTTTACAACTCTGCAAGATGATTTTATGGGTTCTCCTAATTTATCATTTGTGAAAGTTTTACCATTGAATCCAGTTAATACTTCATTTTCATCAAGAACGTAGGCAAATATCTCATCATTAACTCACCTGGTCACCTGAGCAGTCCATTTCTCTGTTTTCAGTGACAAAATGATTTTAAAACAAAATCATTTATACACGAATTTCCATGGGTCTTGACAAAGATGTCTTGACTATTGACTATTTCAAATTTTCTTACTCTTGCCTCCACTTTTTCTCTAGTTCTCTCCCTAACTGGCTTTCTCTCACTTTTCATTTGGGGAAACTTTGGAGTTGAGTAAGTTAATTATGCATGTGATGAAATCATATTGTACTTGCAAACAAGCAATCCCAAATTAAAATAATAGGGTTAAATTAATACAGACTAACTCAAAAATTTAGACCTGGAAAGGATATCGTCTACTCTAGGGTAGCTTCTACATTTTTGCAATGAGGAAATGAAGGCCTAGAGAGACAATCTCTTCATAGTCACTTCAAAAGTACCATTGTGATTAAGAACGTGAACTCTAGAATCAGCTACCAGGATTAAATCATTGCTCCACTACTTAGTAGTTATGTGCCTTTGGGCAAGCTTCTCAATCTCTCTGGCTTCAGTCTTCTCCTTTGTAAAATGAGTACAGTTATGATAGCATCTCCCTCACAGAGTTGTAGGGATTATACATGAGAGCATAAGTTCAGGGCTTTGCGCAGTAGCTGGCACACAGTGAATGTTCAATATATGTTATCTATTAGTTTTTGTTTGTGCCAGTTAGTAGCAGAGTTGGAACAAAAATTGAGTTTTCCAGATTTCTGGCTGGTACTCTCCCCTGTGCCAGGCTCCCTGTCAAGCCAATGATGAAAGGAGAATAATGATAACAGGAGCTTATAACGCAGGGAAGCCAAGAACCATGTCAAATTAGCCATCAGCACAGTGCCTCGCCAATAGTCAGCAGCCAATATATGTTTACTGGATGAGTCCAGAGGTGGCCACAAAGTAAAAACTCACATGCACATGAATTCCAGTGACAATCAGTGGTTAAGAGGGTCCTTGCTAAAAGAGGGATTTACTTGAGAAAATATTCATAATATATTTCTAGGTATTCCACAAATTTGATACAAATGTTGTTAAATATATGTATATATAAATATGTATGCAGGTGTGCACATATGTATGTTAAAGATATGTATACATAACACATGTATAAAATAATGTGGAAGCTTTTTGCATCCAAATGTTAGCACTAAAAAGTAAAAAAACAAAAAAGTAAAAATAAAAATAAATGTTAACAATAAGATGTATAATTTGAGGTGGCTCTTGTGTTCCTTTGGGTTTGAGTCCTTTTTAAGTGACCTGCAGAGAACACAAATTAGTTTTTTAACTAAAAGAAACAAATAAATAATTTTACTTAAAGGTAGCTAGACTTAATTTTAAGACAAGTTGAATACAAGTGGAATTGTTAATATTTATTCTCTCATCAATAGTTCTTTATAATTCCCCAGTTATATAATATAATTTTTATGGAATTCAATATGAACTCAAAATTATGAAAGTAATTACATTTAGCTTCTATTACAGTCACTAATTGTTCAACTTCTGCTCACATGACAGCTGGTGAAAGTGATGCTTAGATGGTTGGACCTAAATAAACTATAAGTGCAACAGGTGCTATTTAAAAAAAGAAAGAAAAAGTTTTCCAAAACTCTCAGGTAGACCACATGCTGGGGTCAGAAAAGTCACATTTGGCTTGGAAGCTACATGTAATATACTCCTAAATGAATAAGTAAATGTACAAATTACCAGTAAGTGTAAGAGGTGACATCATGAAATATGTGGCATCATGTCAAAAGGTATTGCAAACAAAACATTTAATCCATCAGTGGTTTGTTTTTCAAAACCTCCCTCTTCTCCCTTTCCTCATTCTAATTAATCGAAGTGATTGGATATAACTACAGAATAGTGGATGTGGTGGGCAGCCCCTAAAATGACCCTCAGTGATTCCTACCTCCTCATCTTCATGCTCTTTTACAATTCCCTCCCCTTTATAATTCCCTCCCTCTTCAGTGTGGGTTGAACTAGTGACACAATTGTAACAAATAAAACATGGCAAAAGTGATAGGATGTCACTTCTAAGGTACAGTTACAAAATGACTGTGATTTCCATCGTGGGCACCCTCTTTCACTCACTCTCTCACTCTGAGGAAAGCCAGTTGCCATTTTGTGAGCTGTGCTATGGAGAAGTCTACATTGCAATGAACCGATGTCTCCATTCAATAGACAGTGAGGATCTGAGGGTTACCAGCAACCACGTGCATAAGCCTCGAATCAGATCCTCTCCAATTGAGGATCCTACTGACAACTAGATTGTAGCCTTGTGAGGGGCCAGAAGCACCCAGTTAAGTCACATCCAGATTCCTCATCTGTAGAAACTATGACATGATAATGTCTATTGTTTACACCACTAAGTTCTGGAATAATTTGTTACACACAAATAGATAACTCTAATAGGCTAGGGAACAAAAAATCTTAAGCCAATGTAATTTTTTTAAAAAGTGGCAAAAATGATAGAACAATTTGGGCAACAAGATAATGTTGGATTAGATTATAATGCAGAAGTAGACTATAGACTGCATCAATATTGACATAAATGTATCAATATTGTTTAATATGGATAAAATAAATGATTAAAGAAAAGAAGGGTAGAAAGAAGAAAGAGAGGGAGGGAAGGAGAGAGACAGGAAGGGAGGGACAGAGGAAAAAAAGAAAGACACCTTTTCCTTATAGACAAATTGTAAATAATGTAATGTGGATATTCTCTCCACACACCCTCCCCCAAAGGATGTGTAGCTTAATCTCCTACCTCCTACAGTATGTGCTGAACTTAAAGACTGACTGCCAAAGAACTGAGTATGTAAAAGGAAAATACAGGTTGAGTATCCTTTATCTGAATTGCTTGGGAATCTGAAGTGTTTCAGATTTCAGATCTTTCCAAGATGTTGGAATATTTGCATATACACAATGGGATATCTTGGGGATGGGACCTAAGTCTAAACACAAATTCATTTGTGTTTTATGTGTACATTATAAACATAGCCTGAAGGCAACTTTATACAATATTTTTAATACTTTTGTGCATGAAACAAAGTTTATGTACATCGAACCATCAGAAAGCAAACGTGTCACTACCTCAACCATCCATGTAGACAATCTGTGGTTGTTTGGCATCATCATCATCCCTGACACTAAATTTATATGCTACCAATAAGCAATCATTTTCTCTCACTTATTCGCATAGTACTTACCAATAAAAAAAGATATAACATTAATACAGCATAAAATTTAATAAGTTCAGAGTAACTAAGCAGCACATGAGCATCACCAGAATACCTGTGTCCTCTATTAAACAACAGCAACAACAAACATTGACAGGCTTTCAGTCTCCACCCACGATGCTGTGTTTTGATTAAAAGGTTACTGTTCCCCCTCCCCTGCTTTTTTCTTTTTTTTTTTTTTAGGTGAGAAGAAACATCCGAAGTAGCTGACAGACCATGAACTGGGTCCTCTAGGGAGGAGGAAGCATTCTGCCAAATGGCTTTTACAGGTCCGGGCGCAGTGGCTCATACCTGTAATCCCAGCACTTTGGGAGGCCGAAGTGGGTGGATCATGAGGTTAGGAGTTCGAGACCAGCCTGGCCAGTATGGTGAAACCCCATCTCTACTAAAAATACAAAAATTAGTTGGACGTGGTGGCAGGCGCCTGTAGTTCCAGCTACTCTTGAGGCTGAGGCAGGAGAACCTCTAGAACCCGGGAGGCAGAGGTTGCAGTGAGCTGAGATGCCACCATTGCACTCCAGACTGGGCAACAGAGTGAGACTCTGTCTCAAAAAAAAAAAAAAAAAAAGAGAGAGAAGAAGAAGAAAAAAAAATGTTTCCTCCAAAGTCATCTGCCTCATTAACCACAGTTTTTGTCTTAAAAGTCTGTCTGTAATTTTAGAAACTGACATGATTTCTTGTTCTCTAATGAGTGCAGACTGCTCTAGTCCTTCAATAAGCCCAACACACATTTTCGCCATGTCCATTTGACATACAGAATTTTTCGAAGTTGTCACATTGTTCGCCATCACCACTAAACGTAGTCACAGGCCAGAGGTTGTGCCAGGCATATACAATGTGTCTTTAGTCACTGTGTTCCAAGTGTTGGTAACAGCATATATGGACAGCATCCTTCATGCTAAACTCTTTTTGAAAACCTTCCACACCCATGCTTCTGTTCACCACACAACCATGCTGTTCAAGAAATGCATTTTTCATTGATCTAAGGATACCCTGGTCGCCTGGTTGAAATAATAAAATTACATTTGGAGAAAAGTACATGTCATAAACAACATTACTTTTGATGAAAATTTTAGCCGAAAGCTGAGCAGAACAGTTGTCAAGGAATAATACTTGGAGTCATCATCCAGTCCAGCTTCCCTACTGAGAGCTTCTTTTGATGTCCCTGGTGATCCAGGCTTTTGGTTAGCATGATAATGAACTAGTAAGAAATTCACTCCTTGAAAACAGCAAGGACAAAAGCTTTTGCCTACACAGCAAGTTTCCATTTATGTGCGCATGCTACATTAACACATCCCAGCACAGATATTCTGTTCATGGTATCTTTAAGTCCTTTAGGGGCTGTCTCATCAGCTGTAGTCGGTGTCTTTCTGGGTCAATAACATCAAAACAGTGATGTTTCATCAGCATTACAGACTTGTTCTAGTATTAGATTTTCATCAACAACAACCTTTGGAAACTCGTCAATGAATTTCTCCACTGCTTCATGAGCAGCAGATGTTTTATCACCACAAATCTTTAAAAATGTAATGCCAAGTCTTTCCTTAAATGTCTTAAATTTCAGCAACCAGCCTGTTGAATAGTTACAGTTCCTTTCAATTTTCAGTTCATTGTGATACATCTTTGCTTGTTTCCTAATTATCATACCACTAAGTGGCACATGTTCATTACAATGCTGATGGATTCACTGTGTTCATACATGATCAAGATCTTCATGTTCAGCTTTATGCAGTGTTTTTCTATTTTTCATTAACTTCTGTCCATCACTTTCCACATAGATCTTCAACAGTTTATCCTTCTGTTTCTTAGGTCATATGTGGTGGTCATTACAATACTATACTCTTCTGTAAAATGTTTCAAGCTTATACTGCTACCTGGTCTCTTCAACAGCTTGACTTTTTGTGCTATGGATAAGTAAAAATGCTTTCTCTTTTCCTTACCACTGTTGCCCATGGGGTATAAACAGACTTTTCTGACATTTTCAACAATATCTTCACACCACAGAGCATAGAATAGGCAAAACAATACAGTAAGGAATGCACATAAGTCTTGGCCTCACATAGGGCATTGTGGGGGAAACTGCCAGTGGCAAGTCTGGCCTGCACATGTGTCATTTTATTATGCTTTTTTTGTGTGCTTGCATGGAGGAATCTGGGCATGTAAAGAAAATATATATTGCAGCTGAAGGGGGCTCAAGTATCTTTCTTCTCTTTGGGATGCTGAATAAGCTGTGTGTTGTGTGCTTGCATTTTGGCCGTGACCTAGCATATAAGGACAGATATGAAATTTTTCACTTGTGGCATTATACTCTCATTCAAAAGTTTCAGATATTGAAGTGTTTTGAATCTTGAATGTTTGGATTAGGAAATGTTCAACCTATAGTCACTTTCCTGTAAGAAAAACTGGAAAACTCTACCTTATCTAAGTGGTCAAGATTAACATCACCAGTGATAAGTCATGTGGATAGGTATACTATACTCTCTAATATAATGTGATGAGAAGGGTACTTCACCTCTGTGATACTCTCTCCCATAAACCCACAACCTCGTCTAATCATGAGAAAAACAGCAGACAAACCCATAGTGAGGGATATTCTTCAAAATACCTGACCAGTACTGCTCAAGACTATCAAGATCATGGAAAACAAGGAAAGACTAGGAAACTATCACGGACCACAGGGAGACTGTGGAGACATGACAACTAAATGCAATGTACTACCCAGGATTGGATCCTAGAACAGAAAAGGGACATCAGTAGAAAATCTAGCCTTTTCCCTTTTCTTCCGGAATTTTCTCTTCTGTGTGTCTCTTATAAGGATACTCGTCATTGGATTTAAGGCCCACAGTGTACAATCCAAAATAATCTCACATTGAGATTCTTAACCTAATTACATTTACAAAGACCTTTTATTTTCAAATAAGGTCACATTTACAGACTCTGGGACTTAGGATATGAACATATCTTGGGGGCCACAGTCCAGCCCACTACAGATGTAAACATTAGTAGGAAATTGGTGAAGCATATACAAGAACTTGCTATACGCTCTGCAACTTTTCTGTACATCTGAAGTTTTTCCAAATTAAAAGGTATATTTTAAAAAATTAAAAATAAATACATATGTGCACAAAGTTGGCCTATGATATAAAAATCCAGAAACTCAAAGAGTAAAAGGAAGCCACCACAGATGCATATCTCCTTGTACACAGCAAAACTGGTGGCAGCTGTTATCTATAAATTTGTAAAGAGTAATACTTAGTAACAATAATACTCTAGAAAATACTCGAATTATATTCTGGTTTTCTACGCACGTCTAAGCCACCAAAGATGAAAAACTATCTGACTTTTCAAATATCTTCAACCAAAACTTGAAGATGAAGAATGTAAAATTGTTTTAATGTTTGGTTACTACTCTTCCTTTTTTAAATTGCAGCTTTGGAAGGAAGTCAAATACTGCAAAACTATATATATACACACACACACACACACAAGTATATATATGTATATATATACACACACATATATATATATATATATGCAGATTCAACAACTCTTTCATTTTTGAGTATGTGTCACATTACAGTAAGATTCCAAACTTTACAAAATTTTCTCTCATTGATTTATTTGCTTTGAACAAATGCAAGTTAAGTGGTTCCAATGGCTGGCACTTCCTCTGTATTTATCAATATAGTCGTTGCTTCAGTTCAAACCTGTAATTTAAAAGCTTAAATTGATTAAGCAGGGTTGCCCTTCCTGAACATTTTTTTGGTCACCTTTCTGAGGTACATTTGTATCTAATGGATACTGATCTGAGTGTTTCTTTTACTTTTGTTGGGTTGTTTTCCTTAATATTATAAAAAGATCTATTGTCTCAAATGGTCCATATTGAAAAGTGATTTGGGCTTATATAGAATTCTTACTCTTGTGGTTAGAATTCTGTACCTTTTTGATGTTAGGGAAAGAGGTCTGCAGTTAGGTGACAACGAAATACCAATATTTCAAACATGGAACATAGTAATGTCAGGTACCACAGCCCTAAGATCCTGGCTTGACTCTGGGCCAAACCTTGCTGACCTAGGCTGAATGGCCACACTCTATTTTCAGAGTCATCCAAGGCTAGCATGCAGATGAAGGCTAACAGAACAGAGGGGAAACTGATTCTCCAAATCCAAGACTCTGTGTGGCTCTGAACACAGAATACACACCATTTCTTAAAACAAATCACTTAGGAAACCTGTCAGGGAAAGTGTAATCCCAGTCTAGTCCCCACCGTTGATGAGAACACACTGCAGTTCTTCACATACCCCCCTCTCATCCTGACTACCGGATTCAAAAATCAGAAGTTATTCTGGTGTTTAAAGTGGCATATTTACCAAAATGATAAATAAAATGTGAACATGTAAGATACTAATGATGCTTTAAAACTATACATATTACCTTTCCCCCCTAGTATTCAGCTTATAACGCATAAAACAATCTGCTTTCCTTACCAATTCATAGATAATACCCCTGCTTTTCCTCTTTTAACTCCCCGTCACTGTTTCCCTCAAACCACTTGAACACTCCCTTTTCTCATGCCTATCTCCCAAAGGTGAGCTCCCAGTCATCTCGCCTCAAACCAAATGATCTCTGAGATGTTCCAAAATGTTCAGTTCAGCTTGCCTGGTGTTACTTTCTGAAAGAAGTCCCTAGTCAGTTGCAGGAAGAAAGTTCCTGGCAGTTGCCTCCTTTTGTTTTCCACCATCTGTTTTGTTCTGTACCCTCCTGATCTTGCTTTCTTCCCAGCAATCTGTGCATTTCAGTCATTGAATTTCATGAGATAAAGCTGCCTAGGTGACCACCCTCCACCCCCAACAACATCCTGAGAACTATTCTAGAAGAATAAATGTAACACTCAGACTTCCAGGTGAGGGATGAAAGGAGGATTCGAGCTGAATTATTTTTGTAGAAGCACAATGTGGGACATTTGCTTGCAGTGTAATCCCAGTCTCTCTGTGCCTTGTCTCTCTTCTCCAGATTTTACCCTTCTGAGTTTCTTTGGGGAAGGCTGGCTCTGGGATATGCATAGAGCCTTATACACTAGGTTCTAAGATTTCTCAACTTAAATATTAGCCACTTGCCACTACTCCTCTCCTTTGAATCCCACAGGACTGAGTTCCACTGTCCTGCAGCTCTCTTTCTTCTGTCTGTCGACAGCTTTCTTTTTAGCGTATAGATCCTTTCATTCACCATTTTTTGGCTTCCCATTTGCCTAAACTCAAGTTACTGTAAGCACCATTTAAGAATTTCCTAGGTACTGCAAGTTATTTTAGCTATTCTTCTAAAATAGCATCAGTAATTCACATGATACTGTGCTACAAGATGAAAATATGAACTTCATTTTATTGTGGATGCAAATATGAGCAAAAATGCTTATGGGTGTGGGTCAAGAATATATTCATGGAAAGTTAATACCTTTATTACAACAAAGAACTTTTTTATAATAACTTAGAAGTCATTCAAAAGTAATCTAAGAACAGATTTATTTTAGAAACTAATTACACTGTGACATCTGGACTGCATAGATCAATCAGCAATACTAGAAAGAAATCTTGAAAGAGAATGAGATTTTCGGTCAGGAGATTAAGGCTCAAATCCTGTCTCTGCTGCTTTGTAGCTTTATGACCTTGAATAAGTTTCTTAACTTTTGAAGTGTATGCACAAAATACCTTTTATAGTAGAATAGTTGTGTTCTCATTTTTCCCATGCCTTTCTATATCCACTCTCCTTGACTTTTCAGTTCCTCTCATTAAGAATAGAGACTATTTCCTCATTCCTTGAACCTGGGCCAATAAAATGCTGCAGAAGTAGTTGTGTGCCAGTGCCAAGAGTGAGCCATGAGAGGACTCACATGCCTCCACTCACTCACTTGGCACCTGCTTGAAACAAGCTAGGGTTAGCCTGCTGGAGAGGCAAGATCCACTCTTGTGTGCCCAGGTGACCAAACTCTACACCTATGAATGAGGCCACCCTAGACTAGTAAGTCCCAGAAATCTGCCAACTTACCACAGACTCATGAGCAAGCCCATTTATGATCACCTGAGCCTGATCCAGACCATAATTACCCAACCATGACAAAGACTTGTGAGTTAAACAAATTATTGTTTCAAGCCACTCAGTTTCAGGGCAGTTAGTCACCCAGTTATAGCAAACTGATACAGGTACTACATAGGTTGTTGTGAAGATTAAATGAAAAAAATATGTAATGTACTTACTGCAGTGCCTAACATATAGTAGATGCTTAATGGATTGTTGCTATTTTTATTATCATCATACCAAAATGATCTGTTTTTATATTAATGAAGTAATAGTTCATGACAGTGCTTTTTCTAATTTTTTTTAAGGCTGTATTAGTCAGGATATAAATAACAAATACAAATCAACTTAAATTTTAAAAGGAGTGGTTCATTAGAGCTGATGTCAGACAGACTTAGATCCAGACCTCAATATCACCTTTTCTCTCCTATCTTCCCTGTCTCTCTGTGTGTTGGCCTCATTCTTACTATTGCAGACAGGCTTTCTCTATAAGAGATAAAGTCAGCCGTCCTCCGCTATTCTTCTAGTGCCGGGAACATAAAAGCAACAGCAATTTTCCCTATTGACTCCAATATAGAAAAGTCCCAGACAAGGGGTCCAATTGGCCCAGCTTGAGTCATGTGTTAATATCTGAACCAACCACAGCAGCCAAGGAGATGAGGCTCTCTGTCCACATTACTTCATGTGCTGACCCCGTATAAACAGGGAGAAAGCAGAGCCTGCACTGAAGACATAGAAAAGGAGGGGGAAATGTGCTCAGTTGCCAAAGACAATACTACCAGAAGCCTGGAATAATAAATTATGCTATTGTCACCCTCCAATTCACCCCTCATTATCACTGGACTGGATCTTTGGACTTGAAGCCTATAGTGCAGTAAGGCAGAAAATAAACTGCCCTCAGAAAGAGAATTCAGGGCTCTGTGCCTACTTTTCTCCCTATAATCATTCCTTAAAATTATTTTAACCATCCTGATATGGAGCAGCCCTGGGAACATGAGGGAAATCAACCCAATGGATATGTACTTTTAAGGAAAGGCATTTTATTATACTTAACTTCCCATTCTATTACCAACATACAAATATTCTTATTGCACTCTAATAGAACTTTTGGTGTTCTGGACACCGAGATTTTATTTTATTTATTTATGTATTTATTTTGAGACAGTGTCTCACCCTGTTGTACAGACTGGAGTACAGTGGTGCGATCATGGCTCACTGCAACCTTGACCTCCCAGGGCTTAGGTGATCCTCCCATCTAGTTTCCCAAGTAGCTGGAACTACAGGTGTGTGCCACCACACTCAGCTAATTTTTTGTAGAGATAAGTTTCGGCAAGTTGCCCAGGCTGGTCTCGAACTAGTGGCCCAAGCAATCTGCCCGCCTCAGCCTCTTAAACTGATGGGATTACAAGCATGAGCCACTGCACCTGGCCTTGGTTGGATACAGAGATTTTAGAGGCTTTACTGGCCTGGCCATGGCTGAATCATAGGATCATAGGATTGTAGAGATAAAAGAAAACTTAGAGGTCGTTTATATCAAAATTGGGTGAAAGTAGCAAAGATATCCCAGGTGATAGGCATTGGGGCTATGGGTGTTGCAATTGTTGCAACTGCTGTTATAGTTGAATGTGTGACATAAATGTCACGTGTATGAATATGTAATCCTGTGCCCATGCCCCACTTGAGGTTATAGCACCTAGAATTGAGAATAGGGTAGTCCAGCAAGAGGGGAAGAGGGAGGGGATCCCCTCACTCCTTTGCCATGTCATACTTTTTAATCAATGAAACCTAAGTTACCATTAACTTTGTTAAAAAAAAAAAAAAAAAAAAGTTAATTCTGGCTGTGCGTGGTAGTGACTCATGCTTGTAATCCTAGCACTTTGGGAGGCCGAGGTGGGCATATCACTTGACGTCAGGAGTTTGGGACCAGCCTAGCCAACATGGCAAAATCCTGTCCCTAGTAAAAATACAAAAATTAGCCAGGCGTGGTGGCACAAATCTGTAATCCCAGCTACGTGGGAGGCTGAGGTGGGAGAATCACTTGAACCTGAGAGGTGGAGGTTGCAGTGAGCCAAGATCACACCACTGCACTTCAGCCTGGGCAACAGAGTGAGAGACTCTGTCTCAAAATAAATAAATAAAAATAAGTTAACTCTGCTGAGAGCCATGGTACACAACTGATTTATACTATCTTCACTGCCAACTACATTTCCTGTCTTTTTCAGATGTGTCACAGCCACTTATCCTGTATACATGCTATTGACTTTAGGACACAAGTAGTGACCTTTACATGCAGTCTCCTTAAAACGATTCTTGCTGTACGTAGCAAGTTTAACCAGCCTAAGACTTTAGGATCTTGATTTGACCATTTAGTTTATTCTCTTTAATTTCACATCATCCCATATTTGATAAATGTGCATACAACATCGCCAACCAAATCACCATAAAAAGAACTAAAGAAAAAGGCCAAGAACAACCCTAGACACATCCCTCCATTTGATATCAAGCTATTAAACAGCTATTCAGACAATTATCAATATACATAATTACACTTACATCCCAGCCCCAATATCACTTCATCCAGATGTGTATTACAAGAGACCTTGTCAAGTGCCTTGTTCAAACTCAGATTTCCAAGTTCTCTGCCCTTTCTAGGTCTGGAGGTCTGGACACCTCAAAGAAAAAAGTTTGCTGTGACAAGTGTCAAACCCACTCTGGCTTCTCACAGGTAGGTGCTACTGTCTCTAGGGACTACTCACCCATTCATCTGATAGTGTCTTATACAATTGAGACCACATTCACTATTGCAGACCACAGTTTATCGAAATTACTACTCCCCCGTTTTAGAAGTGTCAAGCATCGAGATCCTGAAACTTCTGCCTTTCAGCCATTCTTGGGTTCGCCATGATTTCTGGGGAGGTTTCACATTCTCAATTTCAAGTTCAGAAATATAACTTCTCCAGTTGACAGATTTCAGATCTCTAATGGAACAGCTAGAATTCTCTTTCAGTGGCTAAAACCAAATACTAACATTAATACAAGAACAGCCACTCATTAGAAACCCAGTTTTTGTGTTCTGTGCTGTTTGAGTAACTGTGTCCCACAGGAGCAGAGGATGTTCCAATGCTGTTTGCTCTCCCCAAAGACTCTTGCACCATCAAGCTAAGAGCAAAGTTACTGACGGAAACAGATTTTTCTAAAAATATCCTTGGCAATGTGAGGACATGAAACACATGCCACATATATTTAGTCATAAAAATATAAAAAAATTATTTTTGTCTAGCAACTATTTATTCCAGATGTGTGACTAAGCACAGCAACCAAATCATACCTGACTTAAAAAAAAAAAAATTAAGACCAGTTGAGCTGCCTAACCACAGAAGAAACGTCTATTAATAATTTAACCCTCATTGCTACTGGCAAGCTGACTCCTGACTGAAGCACCAGCTTTTTCCTCCTGGTTAGCTTAGGACATAGAGTCTGCAGTACAGGAATCTTACCACTCAAAGATGTTTCCTACTTGTCTCAATTGGAATGCATAAGATGTAACCTATGAAAACAGGTCTTTTCTACGTAATTAGAAGAGATTTTTCTTTTAAAAAAGCCTCACCTTGGAAAAATAAGTATAAAAAATATAAAAACCAGGTTTAAAACACCTGGAAAATGTGGTGATTCTACTCCAATATGACTATTCAGTTGTTCATTTATTCCAATTAAAGTGTAATCGTGTGGATGTGCTGCTCTAAGTTAGTACGGGTTTTGTGCTTGGCTTGTACTGCCACCTGGTGGTTTTCTACATGTAGTAACATCAGAGCCATTAAGGAATTTCTTGAATTGGCGTTCACTTAGCAGTCTCCAGTATCTCTGTCATTGACAAGTCAGCACTTCAAGTAAGATCTCTAAAATGGTGGTGCAGAAGAGATTTTACAGAAAATCTCTGTTATCAAATTAAGACGAACCACACCTTATTTAATCACATCATTTTTATGTGAACACATTTAGCATAAAGATTATCAAATCCGGGCTGGGTGTGGGGACTCACGCCTGTAATCCCAGCACTTTGGGAGGTCGAGGCAGGCGGATCGCCTGAGGTCAGGAGTTCGAGACCAGCCTGGCCAACATAGTGAAACCCCGTCTCTACTAAAAGTACAAAAATCAGCCAGGTGTGGTGGCGTGTGCCTGTGGCCCCAGCTACTGGGGAGGCTCAGGCAGGATAATCACTTGAACCCAGGAGGCAAAGGCTGCAGTAAGCCAAGATTGTGCCACTGCACTCCAGCCTGGGCAACAGAGAATAAAAAAATAAAAAAAAAGGATTAGTAAATCCATAATGAAAATTCCATATGAGAAAAAAAATTAAGGCTAATTACACCCCCAAAATAAGAAAAAAATGAATGCAAAAGACAAGGCCTTTCCAAACATAGGCCTACCTGGCTTTTGATAAAAACAGGCTTAGTGCAGTCGCTCACGCCTGTAATGCCAGCACTCTGAGAGGTCCAGGCAAGTGGATCACCTGAGGTCAGGAATTTGAGACCAGCCTGGCCAGCATGGTGAAACCCCGTCTCTACTAAAAATACAAAAATTAGTTGGGCACAATGGTGCATGACTGTAGTTCCAGCTACTTGGGAAGCTGAGGCAGGAGAATTGCATGAACCCAGGAGGTGAAGGCTGCAGTGAGCCGAGATAGTGCCACTGCATGCCAGCTGGGTGACAGAGTGAAATAACAACAATAAATAAAAAAATAAATAAACATAAACAACAGAAAAACAAATTGGAAAATTGAGAGTTAAATAGTATTACTATATAATACAATAGTATTACTATACAAAAGTAGTTTCCATAGGTTTCTTTGGTTTTAGAATTCATGTTTCTCTTTTGTGAAATGTCTCTTTTTGACTTTAGCTCTGATGATTTCCCAGTATTCATATGGATAAACATGAATATTTTAAAATTAGGGTTATATTTGTTTTAATTACATTTATTATAAGAATTTCATCAATTGATGCATAGAATTTCTCTTTAATTATTACTTTAGACACAGAGAGTTTTAGATTTTCCCAAATCAAGACTAACAGTTATTTTCTTATTTCATTTGTTTATTTTTTAAATACATTTTATTCTGAAAGGCAATATTTGTTTTGAAAGAATACTTTCTCATGGTTCAAAAGGGAAGAAAAGTCTCTATTACTTCATCACTCATTGTAACCAGTTTCTTGCCACCTCTCAGAAATAGCCATTGATTTTTATGCTTAGTAAGTTTTTTTTAACAATAAAATATTTTCACTTAGCCTTTCTATCATGTGACTATTTCCATTTAATTTTTAAACTACATAGGCATTATTTTGCTTTTTAATATCAAGTAAATCTCTTTTTTGTTTTTTCCAAATGGCAAATCACTGTTGCCAGCAATGTGTGTTGGATAAGTCCTCCCTCCTCTGCTGATTTGGAATATTTAAGACTAAGGGCCAACATACACTAAGAACTGTTTCTGAGTTATATCTTCCATTGCACTGAAAGGGAAAGCCTGTGCAATTACCTTGCTAATTTAATTACCTTGTAAAATTCAGAATATTTCATATCTAGTATTTGAAAAGGAGTTAATACTCCTTCACTACTATTTTTCTAAATTGTTCTGGGTGAATTTGTGCAGCAGCAATAGAAAAAAAAATGTTCTGGCTATTCTCATCATCTTATTTTAAATGAACTACTGAATATAATTTTGTCAGGTTCCCAAAGAATTAGACCAAGTTACTTTAAGAAAGAGATTTTGGCCAGGCATGGTGGCTCATGCCTGTAATCCCAGCACTTTGGGATGCTGAGGCGGGCAGATCATTTGAGGTCAGGAGTTGAGCCTGACCACATGGTGAAACACCGTCTCTACTAAAATGTTAGCCGGGCGTGGTGGCACGAGCCTGTAGTCCCAGCTATTTGGGAGGCTGAGGCAGGAGAATTGCTTGACCCAGGAGGCGGAGGTTGCAGTGAGCTGAGATCATGCCACTGCACTCCAGCCCGGGCGACAGAGCGAGACTCCATCTCAAAAAAAAAAAAAGAGAGAGACTTTGTGAGCACTCTAAATTATGAATTATTTTGGAAAAATTGTTACCTTTATGCATAGCTTGTTAGTTGAAAAAGCAGGATTAGTGATAAGCCCTTCTAATGTTCTTAAACTGGATAGTTTTTCAAGGAACAAATTGGCCAAAAAAAAAAAACCTCAAAAGGTGCTTTGTGTCTGCAATATGGCAGGAGAGCTATGCAGAGAAATCCTCTAATTCAGAACAAATAAAAATACTGGATAAGATATTTTAAAATATTGTTGTAAATGCATGGCTGAGTTGGCTGAAAAAATATGGGAAGTCCCCAGAGGCCACAAATAAAAAATAACAGGAATCCAAAGCAAGTTCTGGAGCTGGGATTTGCCTGGGACATTTGCTCATCCCTGGTGGCTTAGAGCTTAGGCTTCCACAGGGCCACGAGGGAGTCGGGAAGTAAGACATGAGGCCTGTGCAAGATATGGTAGGATTATGATCCATGTATAAAGTTGTGTTCTCTGAAAAGTAACATCCTCAGTAAGTGAATGGAGAGGAGGGAGATCACCCTACGGAAGAGAAACAGTGGGGATAATTAGCCTACAAAGTATGAAAAAGGATAAAACAGGGAGGAAAGTTTTCCTTGAAAATGACTAACACCAGCCCTCCCTCATATAGAATGGGGTAAAAATTTATACTTACGTGTAGTCTAAGTGCTCCCAAGTCAGTGGTACTCCAAGTTCCAGCAAAACCAAACCATAAATGCTTTCAAGAGGAACAGACCCAAATGGTTATCACAAATTAATTTCCAAACAACATCAGTTCACACTGAAAAAGAAAATGACATGACAAACCCACAAGAAAATGAGCAGCAAGTGAGAGTCAGCTAAAACAGTTAGACCCTGTCAATCAGAGTATCAGAGTATCAAATAGTGTGTTTAATATATTTCAAGACATAAAAGAGGTTGCATAATAAAAAAGCAAAAGATACCATAAATTACCTACATCTTTGAAAAAAACCAAAGGGAACTCTCCTAGAAATATAATGTATAATAACTGACATTAAAAACTCAGTATTAACAGCTGAAAAGAGAATTAGTGAGTTGGAAGATAAAGCTAAAGAAGACAAACACCAAGTCTCAGATTCAGGAATCCCAGTTAATCATAGTTAGGTTAAATAAAAAGAAACTCACATCTACTCATATTGTAATAAAATTCAGATCATCCAAGAAAGAAAAGAAAAGACAGATTATTTGGTAAGGAACAACCATTAGACTGACCTCTGACTTTTTCCATAAAATATAAGGCATATTCATTTTATATATTCACTCCTATTATAGGAAATACTAGTTTCAAAGTGCTAAGAGAAAATAACCATTAATTTAAAATCATGTACCCAGCAAAATCCCTTTCAAAAATGAGAGTGAAACAAAGACATTTTCAGACAAATAAACACTATGAGAGTTTAGAATGAGTAGACCCTCTCTAAATGAGCCTATATGCAGTGTTTCTCAAACATTAATTTGCATATGAATCACCTAGGGAGTTGTTAAAATACAAATTGTGATTCATTATGTCTGGGGGGGGATCTGAGATTCTGCATTTCTAAAAAGCTCTCTAAGTGATGTTGATGTTGATGGTCCAAAGATTGCAATTAGAGTAGAAAGGTTCTCTAAAGTATATACTTCAGTAAGAAAAAAATTATCTCAAATAGATGGTCTGAGATGCAGGAGCGAATGAAGATCAAAGAAGTGGTAACCTGTAATAAAAAGTATTTAATGACTGTATAAAACGATAAGAATAATGTCAAATTTGTGAGTTTAAAAATATACAATAATATAATTAAAATACTGAACAATAGCACCTAAGTGGAGTAAAGGGTAGCTAGCATCAGACATTTCTAAGGTCCTTGCTTTTTTTTTTTTTTTTATTCAAGAAGAGACTAAATATATATTTATATATTATTTTATTTTTATTTATTTTAGAGACCAACTCTTGTTCTGTCACCCAGGCTGGAGTGCAGTGGTGCAATCTTGGCTCACTGCAACCTCAACGTCCAGGGTTCAAGTGATCCTCCTGCCTCAGCCTCCCAAGTAGCTGGGACCACAGGTGCATGCCACCACACCCAGATAATTTTTGTGTTTCTTGGAGAGATGGGGTTTCACCATGTTGCCAAGGCTGGTCTCAAAATCCTGAGCTCAGGCGATCCACCTGCCTCGGCCTCCTGAAGTGCTGTGATTACAGACATGAGCCACTGCACCCAGTCCCATATTATTTTATATATTTGGTCTTTTTTTTTTTTTTTTTTCTTTTGAGACAGGGTTTCTCTCTTGTTGCTCAAACTGGAGTGCAATGGCATGATCTCGGCTCACTGCAACCTCCACCTCCTGGATTCAAGCAATTCTCCCGCCTCACCCTCCCTAGCAGCTGGGATTACAGGCATGCACCACAATGCCTGTCTAATTTACTGTATTTTTAGTAGAGACAGGGTTTCACCATGTTGGCCAGGCTGGTCTTGAACTTCTGACCTCAATTGATCCGCCCACCTCAGTCTTCCAAAGTGCTGGGATTACAGGTGTGAGCCACCACGTCCAGCCATATTTAGTCTTTCTTAAGTTAGATATGCAACTTAAAATTTGAGAATCCCTGAAAAACTATAATTTGGCTACATATAACTTCCATACTATGACAGGAGAAAAATATTAAATAAAAACAATTTTTAACAAATCCAATAGAAGACCAAAATATAAAAAAAGAAAGAGAAGAAAAAGAAAATAGAAAACAGAGAGCTGAAAAGAACAAAATAAAATGGTAAAAATTAAAACAAAGGTATAATATTTACATTAAATAAAAGTGAACTAAATATTCTAAGTAAAAGACAAAGATTATAAAACAGAATCTTTTAAAAATCCAATCTTATGATATTTACATTACTGCTATGGTCTGAATGTTTACATCCCTCCGAAATTCATATGTTGAAATCTAAATTCCAAGGTGACGGTATCAAGAAGCGGAGCCTTTAGGTGGTGATTATGCCGTGAATGGGATTAGTGCCCCTATAAAAAGGCTTGAAGGAGCCTGTTAGCCCCTTTCACCTTGTAGAGATGCAGCAAGAAGGTGCCATCTATGAGGAATTGACCCTCACCAAACACTGCTGACACCTTAATCTCAGATTTTCCAGCCTCTAAAACTGTAAAAAGTAAGTTTGTGTTCTGATAAATTACCCAGTCTAAGGTACTTTGTTATAGCAGGAATGGACTAAGATGACAATGACATACCTATACTATAAGGACACAAAAATGGAAAGTAATAAGATGAAAAAAGATAAACCATACAAATACACACCAATAAAAGTTCATGTGAAATCATAAAGAAAAAAATTCTCGAAGCAAAAAAAATTTACCAGATTCAAAGATTACATATTAATGGAAATTTAGTTATCTAGGAAGATATATCAATTATATGAATATGGATGCAATATAATAACATAATTTCAAATATATAAAGGACCAGGTATAGTGGCTCACACCTGCAATCCCAGCACTTTGGGAGGCTAAGGAGAGTGGATAGCTTCAGTTCAGGAGTTCAAGACTAGCCTGGGCAACATGGCAAAACCCTGTCTCTACTAAAAATATAAACATTAGCCTGGCATGGTGTTGTGGACCTGTAGTCCCCAGCTACTGAGGAGGCTGACATGGGAGGATTGCTTGATCCTGGAAGGTGGAGGTTGCAGTGAGCCGAGATCAAACCACTGCACTCCAACCTGAAAGAATAAGACCCTGTCTCAAAAATTTTTTAAAAAAGAAAAAGGGGCCAGGCACAGTGGCTCACACCTGTAATCTCAGCATTTTGGCAGGCCAAGGTGGGTGGATCACGAGGTCAAGAGATAGAGACCATCCTGGCCAACCAGCATGGCAAAACTCCATCTCTACTATAAATACAAAAAATTAGCCAGGCATGGTGGCACGCACCTGTAATCCCAGCTACTCGGGAGGCTTAGGCAGGAGAATTGCTTGAATCTGGGAGGCAGAAGTTGCAGTGAGCCAAGATCACGCCACTGTACTCCAGCCAGGGCAACAGAGCAAGACTCTGTCTCAAAAAAAAAAAAGAAAAGAAAAGAAAAAAATATACATATATATATATAGAGAGAGAGAGAGAAGGCGAAAAATGACAGAAATACAAGGAGACATTAACAAATCCATATCATAATGGGAAACCTTAAAACATGCAATAGCTGATAGATCAAGCAGATTAAAAATCGGTAAGGATATAGAAGATTGGACTAATATGGTTAATAAGCTAGATCCAAAGGACATATTATGGAACATAGCATACAACAAGTAGAGACCACAGAATATTTATAAAAACTAGCCACCTATTAGGACCTAAAACAAATTTCAAAAAAATCAAAATCTTATAGCTTTATTACTTATTATTATTAAAAATAAATAACAAAAATATAACTTACATTCAAAAAGACTCCATACAGCAGAAATTAAAAATACATCTCTAAATAACTCAAAAGTCAAAGAAGAAAATGCAAAAATACTTAGAAACAGATATGTAGCTGGCACATACCAATATGGCCAAGTTAATTGGTAAAACATTGAAAAACATTTAAATATATTAGGAAATACTGTAGTAATAAGTATTAGAAGAGGTAAAATTAATGATGCCAGTGTGAATATAAACTGGCTAATTTAAACTACATATACAATATTGCAATCCCCAGAGACAAATGGATCTTCCGCTACTGCGGCATTTGAGAGCATTCACGACGCTATCCTCCAGTTCACCTGACTCATAGTAAGCTTTCCAGCACCAGTGGATACTCTGCACAATGCACTCAGGGCTTTAGGATGATCATTAGGTTTTCATTTTGCTAGACTTATATAGTTCCCACTACTCATAAATATATTGTTTTTACTTTGGACATATGTATGTGCACTGTAATTCTTACGTAAGCAGTAATTGCTCAGCATTTTGATATTTAACATTCAATAATTTACACAATGATTTTAAACATTATCTTAAAATCAAATACCCACAACAAAGAGACAGTTTTTCCTTCAATATTCTTTTTACATATAATTTACATGATTATTCTAAATCTCCAGGGAAATTTTAAAAGACATGATATTAATAATGAGGCACAGCATGAAAAACATTATATTGTGCAAAAATTGGAACAACATGGAATGTCCATGTTACACTGTGCAAGCATAAATAGCCCCCACAAAACTTTCTTAAATCTGAAATTGAAAAGAACTTGATTAACAAATGTGGGGTGATTTATTATTGCTAAAGTGACATAAATGCTGGATATAAATTGTGCTAACAGAAAAAGTAGTATCAATGAAGTTTAAAATACTAAATAATTACTAATAAAAATCACAATCCTCTAGCACACATTAAGAATGAAAAAGAAACATACCTGAAGGAAAAGCAGAGATTTCAAAAGATAATCAGATACTATAAGGAACAACTTCCTACCAACATATTTAAAAACGTGCAGGAAATGTATACTTGTCTAGAAACTTAAACTTAACAAAACTGACCAAAGAACTAGAACACCTGAACGGTCCTGTGTCCATTAAGGAAATTGAAATCAGTAGTTTAAAATTGTCCCACAAAGAAAATACTGGACTTAGTCTTAAAAGTGGAATTTTTTAATTAAGAAAAAGAATTCTGACATTACACAAAAACTTTCAGGTAAGAGAAAGAGAGGAATAGTTCTTCAGATTACTTTATAAAGCGAGTACAGGAATACTCCACAGATTTATATTTTCCCACTAAGTTACCTCTTGTATTTAGGACCATAACATCATACAACATTTCAGATTATATTTATATAGAAAAAAATTATATTTTAGATCCCAAAACTCAATACAACATTTTTAACAACAACCAAAAAAAAAAAGAGTGTAGCAAATGCTTTGAGATACATCATAAACACAATTAGTAATATGACAGCATCATGTGTCAGCATATCCAAAAGCATCCTGAATATCAGTGACAGGGATGTTCCACACAAATGCCACTGATGATACAAGAGGCGTTACTGTTTCATCCTCAGTGTGAATCATTCTCTAACACATTTCTAGAGTGACTTTCATATTTCTTGCCCACCACCACATCTTCCTCCTAATTATAACAATGAGACCGAATAAAAGTCAAGAAAGTGTTGAAGAACTTTATAGAAAAGGAAGCAAAACAAGCAGAAAAGCAATTACAATGAAAGAAACTCTATTACTGCTAACAAAGCAACTATTTGTCAACAACTATATTATTTGGGGGTCAGGAAGCAAATTTAATATAGGTTTACCATATTTTACTTACATTTTAGGAAATTTGTTTGGGTTCACAAGTAATCCATTATAATTTTGCCATTTAAAATAAAGAGAAATAGACTCTGTTTTTGAACAGAACATCTAATTTTCAGAAGCAAATTATTAAGGTTAAGTAGATATCTATGTAATTTTACTATCAAATTTTTAAAAGACAGTATAAAAAAATAACTACAGTCTCATCCATAAACAGAACTGCAGTAACTCTAAACAGAATACTTTTTGAAATGACATGTTTTGTTTCTTCCAGAAATGCAAAATTGGTTTAATATTAGAACATGTATTAATGCAATTCACCATAATAACAAAAAAAGAACCCATATGTTCATCCATAGAGACAGAAAAAGTAATAAAATTCAACATTCACTCACAATTAAAAAAAAAAAAAACTATTAGCAATGTAGAAATAGAAGGAAACTTCCCTAATCCAATAAACAATAAAAAAGGCATAAAAGTGTCACACACACCATACACACATGCTGAAACATTAGGAGCACTGGCTCATGCAATTATGGTAGCTGAGAAGTGCTAAGATGCTGTCTCTAAGCTAGGGGCCCAAGAATGCCAGTGGAATAGCCAGAAAGCAGGTGGTGTAGATTCCAAAGGCCTGAGAACCAGGGGAACTGAGGGCAGAAGATTAATGTTCCAGCTGATAGAGTCAGGCAAACAGCAAGTAAATCCTTTCTTTCTCCCCTTTTTTGTTCTATTCAGGCTCCCAAAGGATTAAGTGATGCCACCCACAATGAGGAAGTAAATCTCCTTTACTCAGTTTATTGATTCAAATGCTAATCTCTTCTGGAAACATCCTCAAAGACACACCCAGAAATAATGTTTACCTAGATGGCTGAGGATCCTGTGATCCAGAGTTGATACATAAAATCAACTATCACACATACCATTTTCATATAGATGTCAACTCTCCTTCAGTTTATCACAGATCCAATGCAATTCCAATAAAAATCCCAACAATCTTTAGATTGTAAAGTTCAATGAAAAGATGAAATATGGCTTTAGCAGCACAATCCTGAAGACAAGCATCATCAAACAATGATTACCAAAAGGTAGAAGGAGTCTAAGTCAAAGCAAAAGTGGACCAGTTCGATTCACTGAACTTTACAATCTAATTCTAAAAACTATGTGCAAGAGAAAAGGCACAATAATAGTCAAGACTTCCCTGAAAAAGATAATGGTGTCTGGGTGGTGATATGGATGTGGGAGGGCAGGGTATTTGCCATTGCAAATATCAAGACATTATAAAAATATAATAATTGAGATGGTGTAATATTGACACAGGAGAGACAAATAGACCAGTAGGGCAGAATAGACAGTGTAAAGGTACATCCATACAAAAAGAAAGATAAACAAAAACAAACAAACAAAAAAACCCTGATCTGTGATGATAGTGGCATGGTAGATCTGTGTAGAAAGGATGAGCTATTGATAAACCATCTTAGAACAACTGGTTATCCCTAGCACTCACTATAAGCAAAAGTCAGCTTTATATGGATTAATTATTTTAAAATGCAAAACTCTCACTTCCACTCCTAATGAAAAAATCAGGATAGGACAAGAAAGGGTGGAGTAACAAAGAAAGCTCACTTACTGTCTACCCCTTATAGGGTATATTAGGTTGCTCTTGCTACTGTAACAAATGAACACAAATGCCTTTCCTCTGCCTAATTTTGGGAAGTTTGGGGAGCAGATACAAAGGGAAGAAGAGAAAAGAGGAAAGTGGGAGCAATAATGTAAAGCCATTAAAAGAAAAACAGCATGTTTTCCCCTTTCATAAGAACTCAATCCAAGAAGGTTCCATATTTGGGGTAGGGATAAAAGAGAGGAAAAGTCTAGCTCATATGAGTCATTTATTGGATGTCATTATGTACCACACACAATGCTATGTGATTCCACAAACCTTTCTTAATTATTTAAACTAACCTAAATAGTGCATGTGTGTAGTTATTACCTTTAAATGAGGAAACTCAGGTTCACAATGGTGGTCACATACCTAAGGGAGCAAATGTCAGAGGGAGATACAAACCTAGGTATGCTGGCTGCCCCAGTCCAAGAAAATTTCCTCTCTCACTGCATTCGTCCATTCTCATGCTACCAATCAAGACATACCCGAGACTGGATAATTTATAAAAGAAAAAGGTTTAATTGACTTACAGTTCAGCATGGCTGGGGAGGCCTCAGGAAACTTACAATCATAGCGGAAGGGGAAGCAAACACATCCTTTCGCACATGGCAGCAGGAAGAAGAGCGGAGCAAAGATCTGGTGAGATCTCCCGAGAACACATTCACCATCACAAAAACAACATGAAGGCAACCAACCCCATGATTCAATTACCTCCCACCAGCTCCCTCCCACAACACGTGGGGAGTATGGGAACTACAATTCAAAATGAGATTTGGGTGAGGACACAGCCAAAACTTGTCACCGACTTTGCCTAGCAAGAAGGCAAGACTAAGGTGTTTTATAATCCCCACACTGTGCCTTTCGCTGTCTTTAAAGGACAATCTTGGTGGTATTGCCTTCCTTCCGCAACCTGCCTTCTGCCCCAGATGTTACAGTGACTTCCTAATGAAGTCTGGAGTTACTTACCTTCTTGTAATAATTATACATTTACTACTTCTGTACAGTCATTGTTTCCAGATTGATTTTGTTATCATTCATGCTAGTCTTTGTGTGATGACCACTGGGCTGTGAGCCTGAATTTTCTTTTTTCTTTTTTTTAAACCACTTTATTGAGGTATGACTGAGATACAAAAAGTTGTATTTAATGTATATAACTTGATGTATTTGGAGATAACCTCTTTTTCTTCTCTTTCTTTCTTTTATAGAATTAGGCTTCCAAGAAACAACGAAAGGTGCTAAGACTGGTCTCTGGATGAATCTCTGCTGCAACTTAGAGAAACATGGAGACCTAGTTGTCATCATACAACTTGTCTTGCTGCCACTCCTGTCCCTTCAAGGAGTTATGGTTATCAGGAAAAAAGCCAATTAACGAACTCTGCTTTATTTTTGTGGTGATAATTAATCAACTCTAAGATTTCAGCATAAAATCCCATTACCCTACCCTATGTGACAAGACCCTAAGTGCCTTGCTCTTGCCTGGCTCTCCAGCTGCATCTTGTCACTCTGTACTCCTTACTCTACTCCAGCCACACTGTCCAAAGCCTCCTGTCCCCAGATCTTGCATAACCGCCTTCACACATCTGCTCAAAGTTCACCTCCAGTCTTCCTATGCCTAGCCCCGTGAGCTACTGAACACTTGAAATGCGTCTAGTCTGAACCAAAATGTGCTGGAAGTATAAAATATACACTGGATTTTTATTACTTAGTAGATATAAAAGAATATCTTAATAATTCCATTAATTCTATATTGATTGCCTGTTGAAATAGTTAACACAGGTTGGATTATTATTAAAATTAATTTGACCTGTTTCTTTTTACTTTTTTTTTTTTTTTTTTTTTTTTCTGAGACGGAGTTTCACCCTTTAGTCCAGGCTGGAGTAAAGTGGCGCAATCTCAGCTCACCACAGCCTCTGCCCCTACCCCGCCCGGGTTCAAGCGATTTCTCCAGCCTCAGCCTCCCAAGTAGCTGGGATTATAGGCACCCGCCATCAAGCCCGGGTAATTTTTGTATTTTTAGTAGAGACGTGGTTTTGCAATGTTGGCCAGACTGGTCTTGAACGCCTGACTTCAGATGATCACCTGCCTCAGCCTGCCGAAGTGCTGGGATTACAGACATGAGCCACTGCACCCTGCCTTCTTTTTACATTTTATGTGGCAATTGGAAAATTTAAAATTACATTCATGGCTCACACTGTTTCCATTGGACAGCGCTGCTCTATGGCATGACCCTCTTTTGCTGCCTTCCCGCTGGCACTTACATTGTGGAATTTCAGCATCCGGGCTCACCTGGTCAGTGGCCTTCTCACCCAAGCAGAATGTACCACAGGAACCTTGCCTGGCTCACCCACATCTGATTCCCAGGCACTCAGGTCAGGGCCTGGAGCATAGTAAGTGCTGACTGAATATCTTTCGAATGAATGACCCTGCTCTTCCTCAGCCGGAGACATGAATTCTGTCGGTCCCAAAACACGTGGTCTAAAGTCCTTTGGGCTCCTGTTGCTGCCAGCACTGACAATATGCTCTTGACCCTGGGCGGGGTGGGCGGGGGCGGGGGCGTCTGGATACTTCCTCTATGGAAAGAACTGGTCACAAAACCGCAGAGGTGACTCAGGCTGAGAACCCAGGCTCCTCTTTCCCTTGGTGACACGCCCCGCCCCTCGGTCCCTCACTGGCACTTCTCCCTCCGGCCACACGGCGGCGTCTCGCGAGAGTGCAGCGGCCGATGGTACAGCTCGCTCCCCCCTCGCGCCCTCGGACAGTGGGTCCTTCCACTTCTAGAAAAGGATTGTGGGACGGCAGGTCGGTCTTTCTTCCTTTTGGTGCGAGCTTGTTGTGGTCTTTGCGCTGGGTCTTCCGGGATGGCGCTTGGCTGTGGCCGCGTGGTCTCTCACGCCGGGGCGCCGGGCAGGGGAACGCGGCCACCCTGAGTCTGGTGAGTCGACTGCGGCGGCCGGACCGTGTCCGAGGTGTCCGGGGCCGTGAACGCGTGAAGGGTAAGCGGCCTGGCCTCGCGCCTGCGTTCCCAAGCTTGGAAACGGGGAGCTGGTGGATTTGTGTTTAGATCATCGACTATGCCAGGAAGTTCTCCAGATAAGCCTGGTTTTATTTTCGTTAGTGAAAAGGCCTTACCGTATAACTGACTTTATGCCTGCCCTGCCCCCGGGTAAAATAACTTAAAAGCAGAGGGTCTGGCGACGGCTGTTTCCAAATGCGGTACTGGGCGGGAGTGATCACCTACCCTGCAGATGAGTTTTCACGTTGGTGCGAGACGAGTCGCCATTTAAAACGCATCTCATTTCACTTTTCATTACTAAGTCGGATTTTAAATAGTGAGAAAATTTCTCTGAAATGTATTGTTCGTTTTTAGGCTGTAATCAGAAGATTACTGTCAGCCAGTCAGCAACCTTATGTCGTAGAGCCGACCTCGCGCAGTGTCAGCCTTTGTGTTGCCCATTCACTTTGGAAACTAGTGAATGTGGTGTCAAAAAAGGCGTAAATTAAACGCTTTGCAGCCTTTTCCTGCCCTTGAATTTGGTATCTTTGGTGTAGGAGCTGCATAAGTAACAGTTGCTGCTTTTACATTTACACGCGTGATCTTGACCCCGCCAGCCACAAGTGTATGGTTTGTCTTAACCAGTTTTAATTTTTGTTCAGGTGGAAGATGGATGCCTGAAGTGTAGACTGCTGCTAGCTCAATACCATCTGGGAGCACAAAGGTGACCAGAAGGTAGGGTGATATGTCATAAAGCACTTTGTAATGGGAATTTTTATCACCTTTTAGATTGGGGCTCCTTCTCTAGTGAGTGTTAATGTTAGTGGTACATTCGTAGTGTTGCTCCGTCTGTAGCTGTTTAGGTGAGTTAACAAATGGGACAGCCTCCACAGCTTATTTTTGGGAAAGTTTTGCTGATACATCCTGAGAAGCCCAGGGAAATAAATACGCATAGTACTGGCATTCTGGATCCCTTAAGAATTGTTTTTATGTGTAGTCATTGAGTTTTTTAAAAACTTGTCAAATCGCAGACATATTAATTACCAAGTTCTTGATTAAAATGTTACACAAAAATATCTGCTGCCGAATTGAGTACTTTATTTTTTCTCTTAGGATGTCCTTGGTGAAGAGTTTGAAAATTTGGTCTTCACAAGAGTTGCTTGGCTCATTTGAAATTGCCGGGAGTCTGAGGATTTCTGACGTAACTGCCTGTTGGAGTCTGTAAATACACACTTAAGACAGTGAGGATGTGAATAAATATATTAATGCACTTTGACATTTGTGTTTTAAGTGATTAACTGCCAGAAATAGCTGTTTCTAAAAAGTTATAAGGGAGGAGGGCTTCTTTTTTGATCAGTTTTCACTGTTGTCACCATAATTAATAGCCTTACAATAGCTTGTGTTTGGCCCAAAGAGAAATGTACTTTGTTCCAGTGACTCAAAAATCGTGGCGAGAACTAGACTGATTCTAGTGACAGGTGTGCTTTACTGCACCCAATGCATACATTTTTTCCCTCCAACTAGATTGTACACTTAATATTGGCATATTTTCTGCCTTCACTTTGCAAGAAACAACAAATAATGTATTCAGGTATTCAAAAAATTTATTGAAAGCACTGTACTAGGAGCTAAGAACACGATGACGAGCACAACACAGTTCTTCCCTTTGGAAACAAAGTTGAGTGGAGGGAATGTCATCACATGTAAAACTTCACTATGAGTTCCATGATAGGATTTTCTTGGGGAAACCTGAGAAAGAGTTGAGACCAAAGGTATGTGTCATACTTTTCACAAGGCAAAATTGGGGAAATGACATGCAGAGGCTTGGGCTAGAAAAAAGATACCATAAGTCCACTTACTTTTGTGACAGTTTTGGCTGCTTTCCCTCTTCAGTGCCTTGTTTCAGAATTGAGTTGTTTACTGAGGCATGTAAGATGGCTGTTATGGGAGGTGGGAGTGTTACAAAATGAGGCTGAAGAGGTAGGTAAAGAAGCCAGACACACCACTTCAGGCTCCCTCTGGCTTTATTAAAGCAAGATAAGTCCATGGTGGAAAATCAGATTTGCAAAAAAAGGTAGTTGAACTAGGTTGCTTATTGTTGTCTAGGCAAGAGACCATCTTGCACTAGTAAAATTAGTGAAATAAAATTGTTTATAGTTCGATGACAGAGCCAACTAGACTTGGTAATAGTGGAGGTGTCCATAACTGCTAGGTGTCGAGCTTGCACACTGATGAGCATAATGACTATAAATCCAGTTGGGGAGCAGCATTTAAACAGCTGAATTCTTAAATTACCTTTAAGAAATCCAAATGGTCTTTTTGCAGTAGCACATTACTCGGTAGTCTAAACTACAGAAATAAACCTTAAGGCCATGGGTATAAATGGTATCTACCCGGGGTAGAGGAAGAGGGCCGAGGGTTTGAAGTTAGAGAAACTCCACTAATGGCAAGGTAAAGCATGATAAGCTAGAAAGGGTGGTCAGTATGTGGTAGGAGCAAAATAGGATTACATTAAAGAAGCAAAAGAATGTCCTAAAAATTCTCCCTGGGATTAAGTGACACAGTGATTGATATTAATCACTTAAGATACGGATTAGTTGAATTGAGGGCAATGACTAAAGATAACTCCTTGCATGAAGATTGGCTGAGAATGAGAGGAAAATCAGTTGCTAGAGGGTAGGGGGTTGTAGTTATGAAAGATAGTTTTCTTTAGTCTTAGTTTTAAGTTTAAAACCAAGTAGCAAGGATCTAGCTGAGAGAATGATTGAATACATTAATATAGGAGGAGGAGATACAAAGATCCTGAAAAGGCTGGGAGAGAGCATCCAAAGCACAGGCGGAGAGACAAAAAGGTTAGGGCTGCTGGCAGCTGTGGAGAGAACTGTATGTGGAAAGGGGGAGATGTAAGACATCCTGTGTAAGTATTTTCCCCGTAGACTGCAAAGTCATCTATGGAGAGGAAAGGTCCAAAATAGTCACTGGGGAGAGCAGGTGAGTTAGATGGCCAAGCAGGGTGGATAGATCATTTGAGGTTTGGGGTGAGGGATCAACTGAAATCCACATAGACTTCTGAAAACACAAGACAAGAACACTTTAGAAATTAACACTTAAAACAAAGCTTTTTACATCATTTGTAAATAACTGGTGGAAATTAACACCACAAAATACAGTATTATAAAGAACTATATGAATAAAAATATCTGCAGTCTGGAAGTGATGCCTCAGTCCTTTTGCATCTGGGCGCTACTTGAGAACCAACCCAGAGCTGGGAAGACGTCCTCCCACTTGTACTATTGCACAGCAGGCTAGTTGCAGTTCAGATTTCCAGAACGTTCATCAGATGCATCTGGTCTTGGTTGTGGTGGACACAGACACAACATAGTCAGAAATGAATGATTGCTATCCTGTTCCAGAAACGAAAATGTGGTTTCAAGTGAATTTTTACAAAATACTTATTCTTCCAGTTCAAACAAAAAGGTACTTCAGCACGACTGTGCTGTAGTTAAACCATGCCTATAATCCCAGCACTTTGGGAGGCTGAGGCAGGCCAATCACTTGAGGTCAGGAGTTTGAGACCAGCCCCCAACATGGTGAAACCCTGTCTCTTAAAAATACAGAAAGAGCCACGTATTGTGGCGCACGCCTGTGAGGCAGGAGAATCGCTTAAACCCAGGAAGTGGAGGTTGTGGTGAGCTGACGTGGTGCTGCTGCACTCCAGCCTGGGCGACAGTGGTAACATCTCAAAAAAAAAAAAAAAAAAAAAAAAAGCAAAATATAACATTGTCTTATGCTGAAATACTCGCAGGTCTGAGATTTGAATCAAGGTATCTATTTCACAGTTTCGAAAGTACCAGTGATGCACACAACCTTCCCACCCCTACCCTTGACCCTTCATTAGGATCAAGTCTCTGTCTTGAGGCGGGAAGCTTGGATAGTTTTTATTGTTTTTGCTGTGTGTTTTCCAGCCAGGTTGTTTGGAGATATCTGAGGTTTTTCTTCCATCAGGCTATCTTTAGACCCATTTCTTCTCTAAAATAAAATATATTTGAAAAATACAGAAAGATTCAGAAGAAAACAACCAAATGAAGTATTTTAATTACATCAGAAACCAAGCTGCTCTTAAATTGAAGATACTGAGTTAATTCAAAAGTTTCATAATACCAAAAGCTATTCAATAAATGTTCCCTCTAAATAGTTGTGCAAAATAAACAAAGTTTGTATTTAATCTTTGTTTAATATACAAAGTTAGTCTGACATTTACATTCATAACGATTTTATTCATGAATATTAGGCATAATTCACCCAAATCTGTCATTACTTTTGTTAATAATTCCCAAACCAGGCTCTCAACCTTCTCACTTTTGCAAACAGAATAGTGATGGGGAGAGAGTTGGAGGCAATTTATAATCCCCTGATTTTATTTTCAGCAGTCAATGAATGGAACAATGTCTTGTGAGCCCCTATCACTTGTCTCGTATGGAGAAACAGGGCAGCTGATTACCAGAGCCTGGACACCACATCCACTACTTTGTAAAACTTAGGTTTTACACATCTCCCATCATCACAGGTGGAGGCTCTGAGAATGACACTAACTCACATCTGCTCCTTCTTACGCAAACCCCTCCTGCTGTTACTTCCAAGAGATGGCCTAACATTGTTAGTGTCTCAGGCTGGCAAGCATATTTCCTTCCCCAAATGTATATGCCCACAAATAATGGGCTACACTGTCCCAATCTATTTTGAGATTTGTTTGAGCTAAAAAAAAAAAAAAAAAATCCCTCTTTTAAAATACAGTTACCTTTAATCTGTTCCTTTACTGACATTCAAAAAGCACTGATGGAATAATTATTCTGCCTGTCATGGGAAGTATGAACCAGTCTATTTGGGATGGAAGATTTCTGGATAGCCAGAGGTCGGAAGAGGACACCAGTGAATGTGAGAGGAAAATATAGCAGAAGAATCACCAGAAAAGATTGCTAGGAGAGGACCTGAAATAAGTACTATGTTGTTTGTCTAGGATTGAATCTGTCCACTCTGCAGACCTTAAGAAATTAAGTTGCTATTCTTCCCCATTCTTAGCAGCCTTTGCGTGAAAAGGCAAGGTGAGGTGTAGGGCAGGTCACTGCCAGAACTCTGGTGGCATTGTGGTGGAAATTAGAACTTAAAAGTTGCATTAGGAAATGCACCTTTCTAGATTCCATTGGTCACTCCAGCCCCTTCTCCGCATGGCAGCCGATGAGATGAGTGGCTTCCTTTAAGCACTTGGAATAAAACAATAAGATCCAAATGTTTCCCACAGCCTTTAAGGCCTTGTGTTATCTGCCTTTCCCTTCATGCTCAGTGCATGTTGGTCTTTCAGCTCCTCAAATACCCAGGCCCTCTCCAGAGTCAGCATTTTCCCTATGTTCCTCACTCTGATTACATCAGCCTTGCAGCCACTCACATGGCTGGCTCCTCACCTGCCAGGTCTCAGCTTTAAATGCCACTTTCTGAGATGGCCTTCTCTGAACAGCGTAAACATGCAAAGTGAGGTCACTTTGTTGCTCCTCTAGCTCAGGCATTTCTTTGTAATGCATACTCCTATTTGTTTTAACTGTTTACTTTTGTGCCTCCACGTCTAGGCTAGGGCCATCAAACTTTTTTATAAAGAGCCAGACTGTAAACTACATCCTGTTTGTGTCACATGTTACTGTTACTTTGTTTTGCTTTTAAACAACCCTTTAAAGGTGTAAAAACCATTACTGGCTTCTGGGCTGTACAAAGGCAGCAGACTAGATTTGGCCCTTAGGCCATGGTTTGCTGATTGCTCAGACCAGTGCTTGACATTCCTTAGATGGGCTCACTGGATATTTACTGAATTCAAAATCAGAAGTGTTCTGGAGACAGGCTTAGAATCAGTGCCACTGATCAGAAGATGCATGTGAGTTCTTGTGTCCCGCAAAGTGAAAGCTATTCTTCCAACTTAGAATGTGTGTAAGTTTTTTAAATTCCTGAGTGGAAATAAAAATTACTACTTGTATTGAAACCAACTAAAATTTAAGACAAAAAACAAAACAAAACAAAAATGATAAGTGCTTATTAATCATCACAATAACCATAGGAGGTAGGTTATCTACACTGTATAAAAATTGAGGCTTAGAAGTTTAGCAGTATTAAAGTTACACAAGTAGTATGCAGAGATGAAACACAAATTATTCAGGTCAGTCAGAATGCAAAGCCTAAACTTAATCATGAATATAATTTTGAAAAAGTACTGTCAACTTTAAACCAAATGTCTATTTGGACAACCTATTAGCTCTCCCAGGCTGATCTCATCAAATATTACGCAGATTATAGTAGAAGCTGTTTACCACGCAGACCTCAATTCTAGACTGAGGCATTCATTCTCCAGCTGCTGGGAGTGTTGCCTGCCATGTAGCTCAAAACTGAGCCCCTCCCCAGGAACTGCCCTCAGTTGAAGAGAACCCCCCTCCCAGAACATCCCTTACCCAGTGATTTCTATGGGGTGAGTGTGAATGTGTAAAGGTTCAACCCCCATGTCTCACGGTAGGATGAATTTGAAGAGCCATCTCAACTCTAGAGCTCCCTGTGGGATCAGCTCTTGACTCTGCCCAAACCCGTCTTTCACTTTCTCCCCAACAAGTGTGGATCCCGTGGGCACTTTCTAACAAGCTTCCTGCATGCAGATTTCCATTTCAGAATCTATCTAGGGAACCTAACTTAAATTAGCACAGGCCTTGCTCCAGTCATTGATAAAAACAAAAAGGGCCACACATGATAGATACTGCTGGTGTCAGGCTTCTTACGTGATCCAAAAACTGTACATGTGCTTACATGCATATTTTGGGATGAGAGTCAGTAGATACAACTGGCTTTTCTAAAGGATCCATGATCAAACGACACTGAAAACCACAACACGACGAACAATGGGCTGACCCTGATCCATCAGACACATCAACTTTGTTTTTAGAGTTTTACAGTGGTTGTTTAACCAGATATAAATCCATCCAACTGTCTTATTCAGCCCACATTTTTTCCCATCTTATTAAAAAATACATTATGAGAGGTGGTATGAAACCCTTCCTGAACTATGTTTGCCACAGTGTTCCCCTGATTATCAAATTCAGCTAAGTGTTAAAGTGATTTTGTTAAGGCAGCTAGGTGTTCTGTCTCTGAATTCCTTTTTAACTACATTTTAAAAACATTTCCAGAATGAAAGTAATTGTGATGGAAAAGACAGAAATAAAACAGGACTTAAGTAATTCTTCTGTCTGCTATTAGTTAACAATGTGAGTCTGTCACTTTCTCTTTGTTTCTCTGGCTCAAAATACCTGTTGTTATTGTTGCTTTTTAATTAGTGAAACAATTGTTTCTTTATTCTGGCTCCAAACAATCTTACAATCTTTATTATCGTCAGCTTTGCCCCACTACCTCTACCTGTTATTCCTAACTCTTCCCAGATTGTACCAAGGTTCTTGATCATGCACTTTTCCTTCCATGATTTTTACACGTTCTTTTAAAATACAGAATCTCAGAATGACATTAAGGTTTCACTGCCTGCCCTACCTCCCCAAAGGAACTTTCCAAAACACAAAATGCTTCTCAAAATTGTCATCAATACAACACCTTCTTCAAACCTTACTATTACTAACCTGATGAACTGTAGCGTCCCCAGAACCCTGAGCATCCGAAGAACGAGTCACTGGAAGCGGTGGTACAAGATCTGTTTTTGAACTGCAGAGAATGAGTTTTAGAATTAGTGACTGGAACAGTACCTAGAATCAGAAATTAAGTTGGAAGAGTACTGCAGTGTACATATAAAACATTTCCATGAGCAAGTAAAGTTCTTTTCGACTGCACTGTTCTGGAGCCATGATGGTGATGGCTCTGGCCTGCCCACTTACTTTACTTCCGAGAGAACTGATCGCTCCCCATCTGAACACTGGGACCGGCGATACTGCCGGTAACTTCGTGGCGAATGAGAATGCCTGATGCGGACTGGGTCACCTTGTGTCCTGAACAAGCAACCAAAAAAAATGGGAACAAACACCCAAAGTCAGAAGAGGAAAAGTAGGAGTTCTTCCTTACTATTGAAACCGCAAAAGAATAGCAACTTTCAGAGTTTTAAAAAGAACTTGACTCCTCTAGGCTTTGAAAGCCTGAGTGACTTAAATTTCACAAGAAAAATGCTCCCTTGACCATATGTGAAAATGAAGCTCTTTATAGTTATTTGTGTATATATTGTGTATATATATTTGTGTATATATATGTGTGTGTGTATGTATATTTTTTAACCACCAAATTTTAAATGAAATTATTCCTCACAGTGGAATTCTTTTTAGTAGCGTGGAAGAAAACAAAATCTATAATGCAGACAAAATGGCATTCCTAATGGAAAAAGTTGGTCCACTGTCCTAGCTACTAACATTAAGAATTCACTCTTCACTTGAAAACTGCTAAGAAAGTAGACCTTAAGTGTTCTCTCCATTAAAAAAAAAAGTATGTGAGGTGATAGATATATTAGCTTGATTTCAGCATTTCACAATGTATACATATATCCAAACATCACATTGTACACTGTAAACATACACACATTTTATTTGTTGATTATACCTTAATAATTAAAAACAAATGAATATTCAAATCTTTGACCTGAAGAGGGGGACAGAGGGTGGCTGGGGTGTACCAACCTGCTGTTTAACTGTGGTGGGAAAGCAGCATAGCTGCAGAAGGGGAACAAAGCAGGCACTCACTTTCTCTTAACCAAGTTCTGGCAAGGCAGAAAGCACAGCCAACAGGTATGGCTCCTCTTACACTGGTGACTAGGGACTCCTGCTGTGCTTTCATGAAGCCTGTTCAATGTGCTGCTTCTATGCCAGAAATTGGACTGGGCTCATATGAGAGTTTTATGGTCAACATAATTCTCTTGGTGTAAAATAATGGATAAAAAACTTTATCAATGAGAATCTCAGAATTTATTTCGAAACTGACATTAATCAGGAAAAGCCCCCTTGTACCTACCATGTACAAAGAGGTGGCTAACAAGACATGATAGTGATTATAGTGTAGAATAAGTAGCTTTAATACACACTTTTCTTCCTCTTTTGCTACTGTCACCTAATTTTGATTAAAATGTAAAGACAAATTAAAGCACTGCCTGGAACACAACTGAAGAATTAGAATGGATTACTCACAAGCACTAATAAAGCTTTTGTGAGAAGATTTTCAAAGGCACTCACTCTATTTTAGTGTACGGAATCTCTTTCAATTGTTCTTCTGACAATCCGGATGGATCCACAAGTTCCTTTCTGTAAAGGAATAAGCAAGAAAATGATAGTTGTGGTGCTGGTATAAATGCTAGTATCTTTCACAATTGGCAGCTGAGTTTTCCCTTTCTAACCTTGTCCCAAAACAGTGTTAGTAAAACCAATACAAATTTATAAAAACTAAAAATGTGTTCAAGGAAAAATAGGAGGGGTAAAACCTTTTCTGTAGCTCTTTTGTGTTCTTTCAATTTTTCTACGTTCAGACTCCAGCCATTCCCCATTTCCCTATAAAAGATCTGCTTCTCTCCCCTGTGGTGGGTGTCTTTTTTCTTCTGGATTTGTTTTCCTTGGTATTTATTTGTAAACTATTGGCCTGTCTGGGGTCCATTTAGAGGCGAGACTAAATGACCCAAGGTGAGGAGGTGTCAGGGCTGCCTGTAGATAGGCTCTGATATGGTAAGGCACCATGACCATGTGCTCCCCGTGCCTGCTACACACGGTGGCAATGGCTTTGGCAGGCATCACGCTGAGGCTGCCTCTCACTACCAGCAGTCTTTCTTCCAACTGCATTAAAACTACATGGGTTTTAAAACAATGAGAAAGAAAAACTATTACTCACTGAATGTGCTTCCATAACTCTTCTTTTGCTTGGATATCGGGGCTTCTCCTATAAATAGAGAAAATAACATTCATCTCTACGAACATGCTTCATCTCACAACCTAATAACTAACTTTAATAGTTTTCAGACTGTGAAGTTCTTATTTGCCAGCTGAGAACAGACAAGGAAAGACTGGACAGGGACAGCCATTGTGATGGGTAGTATAAAGACACCAGCAGCTAAATTGCTGCTACTGCTGCTGAAGGAAAATCATAAAACCTAGTGATAACCAGAGCTTCATTTAATGAAAGACCTCAGAACTGCAGGGCCATATGCCTCCCCCTCCAGTGGTAACTGTACAATGAAGGATGATTCAGGGCGTCTGTTTCTGATCTTTCCAGATATTTGTAAGTAATGGTAAAAGAAGAACTCATCCTGATTCTAGAAAGTCCCAACATGATCTGTGATTACTTACAAGAAGCAACCACTACAAGGAGAAAGCAACTGGTGGGATTGGCCCTGATGGCAGACTGTACCAATGACCCATCTTTCACGTTACATCTGGTGTTGCATTTCTGCAACAAAACTTGGGCCAGCAAATGCTAGGACCTATTTGTGGCCTTGGCTCATGCTGCCACCCTCTTTACGCCCTTCTCCATCCCCAACTATTGACTCTGCAAATCTTTTCTCCAAGAAGTATGTGAGTAGATATTATACTACTGTCTTTAATTTCCTAGAATGAAAACTTCAGTCAGCATTCAAGTGTTTGTACTCTCTGTAGTATCAACTATTACTCCCACTGTAGCAACGCATACTAGTAATCTATTATCTCTGCAATTGTTGACACAATGATTTTTCTTCATAGTGAGAAAATAAGCTTTCATTGGTCGGTCCCTTTAAGAGAACAGAGATCGAGTAATAGGCCAAAAGAAAGAACAAATAACAATTAAAAGCCACCGATCCTATGGAATTTTATGTGATTAATCTGCATTAGCATTTGGGGGCCTCAATATTGCTTTTAGTGTATGATATCATTAATGCTTTCATTTTTCTCAGTTCATAAGGGCACCACTGTGGTATTCTGGTAGGGCTTTCTGAACCTACAGAATACACTAAGCTACTTTCCCGCCACTGACCAAATGGCTTTTCCTTTGTGCAGGGGGGAAAAAATGATCTGTCTATAAAGACTTTTTAATCAACTCAGGATGAGACAAAACATGAAAGGAAAAAGGGATGAAATGTTGGTCTCAGACCAAATATGGTATTGTTAAATGTACATGTTCTTTGTTATAAGAATAAGATTAGGCTGGGCATGGTGGCTCAAGCCTGTAATCCCAGCACTCTGGGAGGCCAATGAGGGTGGATCACTTGAGGTCAGGAGTTAGAGACCAGCCTGGCCAACATGGCAAAACCCCATCTCTACTAAAAATACAAAAAATTAGCTGGGTGTGGTGGCATGTGTCTGTAATTCCAGCTGCTTAGGAGGTTGAGGCATGAAACTCTCTTGAACCTGGGAGGTAGAGGTTGCAGTAAGCCGAGATCACACCACTGCACTCCAGCCTGGGCAATAGAACGAGAGCCTGTGCCAAAAAAAAAAAAAAAAAAAATGGTATGTTTCTTAAAAATCATAGAAACTGCTTCCTTGGTGTCCTATATGGACTCTGCCTTTCCTACATTTGGTTGGTCTGATTTACTAGATAATATGTTAACCCCATTAAATGATACTGTCAGAGAAGGTGCTAATATTAAAAAGCACTAAGGTGTTATTCCACTCTGACAGAATGATGGTTCAGCTGTGACTATACCCCAGGATCTACTTCTCACGGTCAACCAAGAGTCTGAAGTATTCCATAATATCCAGGTTAGGAAGCTATTCTACTGATCATTATTCTTATTTCAGGAAGGTATGATAGTGGACATATCAGCTGTCTTCTAGTTACAGCAGGGTTTCCCACCCTTGGCCCGACTGACATTTTCCATACTAATTCTGTGTTGTAGGAGGCTGTCCTGTGCACTGCAGGATGATCAGTAGCACCTGTGGCCTCTACCCTCTAGACACCAGTAGCACCTCCCCAGTGTGACAGCCAAAAATGTCTGTAGACAATGTCCCCTTGGAAGCAAAACTGCCCCCAGTTGGAAAACCACTGATTAAGGGTATGACCTAGGAATTCAGTGGCTGTGGTTGGGTAGTGGAAGCCAAGTTATTATAAAGATCCATTATGTGAGTACTGGAATAGTGCTGGAGAGAGTGACAGTAAAGCAGAAACTCAATCTTAAAAGAATGAGGAAAATGACCCAGGGTGCAGTTGATGACAATTACCGGAAGTGGTGAGTGGTATCATGTGAGGGCATGCAATTCAAAGCTGAATGCTTTTAGGGCGGACATGGGGAGAATGAGAAAAGTTATGAGTGGCCAGGAGGACACACACCCCATGATAACCGGCCTAGGGGTGAGAGACAGTGACTATGAACAATACATTAAAAAACTGATAACATGGTAACAGTGGATATGTCTGAATGCTGGTATTGCAGGTAATTTTATTTTCTTATTTATGCTTTTCTATATTTTCTGATCTTCTTAAGCCAGGAGAATTTCTTACCTTAGTTATCAGGAAAAAAATAAGAGTGTTTTCATGTTTTGTTTTGTTTTTTTAAAATACTGTGATTGTAATTCCACAGGAAATGCTTTTCATTCCCATCTCAGAAGAATTAGAGAAATGTTATCTTTGTTTTTTTCTTTTTTGTTTTTTTTTGTTTTGTTTTGTTTTGAGACAGTCTCTCTGTGTCACCCAGGGTGGAGTGCAGTGGCCCCATCTCGGCTCACTGCAAGCTCCGCCTCCTGGATTCAAGCCATTCTCCGGCCTCAGCCTCCCGAGTAGCTGGGACTACAGGCATGCACCACCACGCCCAGCTAATTTTTAGTAGAGACGGAGTTTCACCATGTTGGCCACGATGGCCTCAAACTCTTGACCTCGTGATCCGCCCACCTCAGCCTCCCAAAGTGCTGGGATTGCAGGCGTGGCCACTGCACCTGGCCTGAGAAATGTTATCTTAAGCTGAATGAGATCATCAGTCCTTCTAGCCATAAACATTGGTCCTAAAAGATTAAGGAGTTTAGTCTTTATCTTTACGTTCTATAGCACCATGAAAGTCATATTTTTAAATAAACTAAGTTCTGACGTGGCCAGTAGTTTCAAACAGTTTAAGGCAAGGAAAAGTTCCAAAGCTTAAAAAATGCTAATTTTCTGATTGCTAGACCACCTGTGATTTCACAAATGTCAACACAAGCTGCTTGTTAATGAGGAATGTATTATTTTTATGCTTACATCTGCACACATTTAATCAATAATTTAGGATGAATTCATGATCTGCAGCTTGGTGTGGATTTAGAAAGCTGTGGAATTTCAGCAGTCATTTTTCTTAATTTGAGGCACTTAATTATGCCGATGTTTTACTTAAACTCTCCAAATAAATTCCTAAGGAAAGGAAATAGAACCCTAAGTTATCCAAAGGTACGACTTATATAGAAAATAATCATGCAGCCCAGTATTAGTCCAGTATTTTTCAAAAGCATCCCTCCTCCACATACAAATATTCCACTTTAATCAGATAAATTAGTTTGATGACACATCATTCACAAATCACTTCCCTTATTCCAAAACCCTAAAACAGACATATCATAAATCTACAAAGGATTTAAACTCCATCACTGCATATAATCATTTTATATAGTCCTCAAACTATTCAACTATATTATCTAAAAGTATACTATGGGCAATACATTATCTAATAATATATTTACTATATTTTGTATATTATACTAAAAAATATGGCAGTATTTTACTTTTTTTTTTTTTTTTTTTTTTTTTTTTTTTTTAAAATTTTTTCACTTTTTTTACTTTTTTTTTTTTTTTTTTTTTGTCCTTCTTTATACTGATCACTCCTCTGAAAGGAAATTTAGAGTTGAAAATGTGTACATTTACAAAACATCTTTATTTAAGGAATTCAAAGTTCCTAACAAATATCCCAGTCATTCTTTGTCACATTCCTGACTGGTTAAAATAAATCTAATTAGATGTCTTACTCTTCTCCCTCCCCCTCCAAATCAAAGAAGTCTTAGGAAGCCAATGAGATGAACAACTTAGCTGCTTAAGATCGCTCAGGAGGCACTTTGGGTTGGGGGTGGGGGTTCATGTTATATCTTCACTTAACGCACCAGACTTACATGTTTTGTGTGTAATTGAGAACATCACCCCGACAGCCTCATCTTCCACAGTATCAGTACTTTTCACTAAAATAGTAAGATATTATCACCACCAGAGGGAGCACGAGCCTTCTCTTGCACCCAGGTTTGACCTTAGCAAACTATTGTTTATACTTTAATGTCTCTTCCAAATATCCTGCTGAGTAAAGGTTCACTCATGTAGAAAAGCAGGTTCAACAAAGCTTTTTTCCTAGTGATAAACATCAACTGTAGCTGAAAAATGTACTAAATAGAACTGTACTTCCCAATGTTTTACCAGAGGAGATCTAATCATATTTCAGCTTAACGCTTTTTAGTAGAAAACAGTTTTGTATTTTATACTACTCTGTGTCTCCGGTATTTAATAATGAATTGATTTTCTAGCTATTTATTGGGGATAAAACACAAAAATGAATAATGATGTATCATAACATTCTGACCCTTAATGGATACATAATTTACATATACTGCAGTAGGAATTTAAGAATATGGGAGTAATGGAGAGATCAGTGGTTTACTGTACATCTGAAATGCCAAATATACATATATATGTTTATACAGTACATATATTTTAAAATATTTTCTATATTTTATATATATATATATATATCTGAAAGATAATTTTGATTGCTTTCCTTGAATACTGCCCTAGCCATGTTTCCACTTTTTCTAAGCGATGCGGTCTCACTATGTTGCCCAGGCTGGTCTTGAACTCCTGGCCTCAAGTGATCATCCCTCCTCAGCCTTCCAAGTAGCTGGGAGTACAAGCCACCACGCCAAGCTCATGTTTCCACTTTAAAGAAAGCTGTAGTGGTTCCTAAATCCTCACACAACCAAATTCTAGTCTCTAATGACTTTATGTGAGTTGCCTTACTCTACTCTCTTCATTTCTCACCACCTCCTCATCTCAAGGAAAAACACAAATACCTTGCAGTGTTTCTAGAGAAGAACTAAGACCTGGGGGAACTTACTAATAAACGCTGTAACACAGGCACGACCTCACTTAATGCTCAGCAAAATCCTAAGAGCATGGTACCATGAGTGTTGTAGAAATGGAAACTCATGGGGATCAGGTAATAAGCTGAAGATCCACAATGCAAACAACAGCACCCAGCAGGTGTTTTATTAATTGTCAATACATCTCAGGCTTTTAACAGTCATAGCTCAAATAAAGGACAGAGCTCAGTGTGTGCTATGTGAAGTAATCCATCATCCTTAAGAGTTATAACACTTTTATTCAGTTGCCCACTTGACATTTCCATTAATTGTCTACTTGGCATCTCAAACTTAACAAACAGAAATCTTGATTCTCTCCTCCAAAAACAATCCTGGCCCATCCCTTCCCATCTCAGTAAAACAGCATGCTACCCACTCAGTGGATCAGTTCAGAAACTCAACGTCATCCATAATACCGCTCATACTACAAATCTGTCAGCTTTAATTCCAAAATGCACATTCATCTACTTCTCTTCATTTCACCACCACCATCTTTTCTGAGCTAAAGCCATTTCACCTTGACCACTGTAAGTTTTCTAATTGCTTTCCTGCTTCCTTTCTTCCTCTTTCTCAATCTGCTTTTTACCCACCAGAGCAACCTTTTTTTTTTTTTTTTTTTGAGATGGAGTTTCACTCCTGTTGCCCAGGCTGAAGTGCAATGGCACGATCTCAGCTTACTGCAACCTTACCTCCCAGGTTCAAGCAATTCTCCTGACCCAGCCTCCCAAGTAGCTGGGATTACAGGCACCCACCACCACACCTGGCTAATTTTTGTATTTTTAGTAGAGACAAGGTTTTACCACATTGAGCAGGCTTGTCTTGAACTCCTGAACTCAGGTGATCTGCCTGCCTTGGCCTCCCAAAGTGCTGGGATTACAGGTGTGAGTCACCATGCCCGACCAGCAACTTCTAAATGAACTACTATCCACATAAATACATACATATATATATGTGTGTGTGTGTGTGTGTGTGTGTGTGTATTTTCTACTTTAAATGCACTTTGGCCATATCAGGTAAGAAATCTGACATAGGTCCTACTGGACTAAAATCAAGGTGTTGGCATGGCTGCATTCCTTTCTGGAGACTCAAGGGAAAATTCATTTTCTTGTGTTTTCCAACTTCTAGAGCTGCCCACATTTATTCATTCAGGCCTTTTCCTCTATTTTCAAAGCCAGCAACAGCAGGTTGAGTCCGTTTCAAACTGAAACACTTCCTCTTCTGTCACCTCTTCTTCCACTTTTAAGAAACTTATGATTACTTTGGGCCTACTTGGATAATCCAGGATAATATCTCTGGGTGAGGGTCAACTGATTAACAACAGCCTTAATTCCACCTGCAATCTTAACTCCTCTCTGCCATTTAGGGTCATATATTCACACATTATGGATATTAAGCCATGGACATATTTCAGGGGTCATTATTCTTCCTACCACAGTAACTATAATGTTTTTCCTCCTCTTAATTTCTTTATATAAAAACACACTGTTTAAGCAAAGATACATTAACATTTTAATATGAGGCTTCTAACAGGCAAAAATAAAATATATGACAATAGCACAAAGGACAAGCACAAAGGAGCTATATTTTTCCAATGTTTCTAAATTTTAAATAAAATGTTACAATATTAATCTTAGGGTGTGATAAGGAACCATACTGATAAGAATCATACAGAGAGAAAGCAATAAGTAAAAAAATAATAAAAGTATAGGTAAGACATCAGTAGAGAAAATAAAATGGAGTATCAAAAAATATTCAATTCACACAAAATAAAGTAGGAAGGGAGTAACAAACCAACAAAAAACAGGCATAATAAACCAGAAAAAAGAACAAGATGGCAGACTTAAATCCCAAAATACAAATAATTATGTTAACTGCCAGCAGGCTAAACATTCAACGTAAAAGGGATTGTGAGGCTAGAAATAATAAAAAAAAAAAAAAAGACCAACTGTCCACTGTTTACAAGAGGTGGACTTTAAATATAAAGACATAATTAGGCCTAAAGTAAAAGGATTAAAAGGATATACCATGCAAACAGTAAACATGAAGAAGATATGGTAGAATTTATGCGTGTGCATGTGTAGTGGACACAGAGAAGGGAGTATTACCAGAATGAAGGGTCATCAGTTCACCAGGAAGGAAAAAAACCTACATATGCATACCCCTGACACCGGAACTCCAAAATAACTTGAAGCAAAACCTGACAGAATTAAAGGAAAAAACAGACAAACTCACAATCACTGTTGTATATTTTAACATCCCTCTCTCAATGACTACTTGAAAAGTAGGTAAAGAAATTAAAAAAAGACACAATCTGAACACTATCAGCTAACTGCATCTATTCAACACCCAGTAACTGAGACTCCTCATTCTTCTTGAGTCCACAGATTATTCATCATTGAAGACCATATGCTAGGCCTTAAAACAAGTCTCAATAAATTTCAAGGGATTAAAACTGTTCAGAATTTTTTTTAACCACAATGGAATTAAATTAGAATAACAATAATATTTGTAGAAAATCTGGAAATACTTGGAAATTAAACACACAACGAAATATGCCATCATCAAAAAAATGACAAGATAAATTAAAAATTATTTTGAACTGCATAATAAAAACAATGTCAAAAACACGTGAGATATAGTTAAAGCATGACTGAAAGGGAAATTTAGAAATTTTTGCTTATATTGCAAAAGTAGAAAGGTTTAAGATAAATGTTATCCTAAGAAGATGAAAAAAAAGGAGCAGGTAAAAGACAAAATAAAAAGAATAAAAAGTAAAGTCAATGAAACAGACAACAGATAGCAAAGAAAAAGCAACATCTAAAATTGTTCTCTGAAAAAAATAAATAAAAAACAAAAATGAGGAGAAAACACAAATCACCAACATCAGGAATCAAAGTGGTGATATCACAACAGATTTCACAGATGTTAAAAGCACATGAATTATAAACAAATTTTTGCTGAAAGATTTGACAACTTAGATAAAAATGAAATATTTTAAAAGCATAAATTATTAAAACCTACACATAAGTATAAAATATGAATATCTCAATATCTGCCAAAGAAATTGAATTTGTAATTTAAAACCTTCCGCAAAGAAAATTCCAGGCAAAGATTGTTTCACTGGTGAATTATATATTTAAGGAAGAAAAAAATGCTTTTATATTAACTCATTCAGAAAATAGAGGAAGAAGGAATAGTTCTCAAATTATTTTAAATGACCAATATAATCTTTTTACCAAAAACCTGACATTACAGGAAAATTACAGATCAATTTTTCACAAAAACAAAGAAAAAAATCTTAACAAGGTAATGCCAAGTAGAATCCAGCTACATACTAAAAGGAAAATATATCACGACCACAAGGGGCTTATCCTAGGAATGCAAGGATGTATCATTCAAAATTGAATCCATTTAATTCCTCCACGAACACAATAAACCCATATAACAATTATCTCAACAGATGCAGAAAAAGTTTGTAATCAAACTCAAGACCCATTCATGATCAAAACTCTTCACTAACTCTTAGCAAACTAGAAATAGAAGGGATATTTCTCAGTTGTGCAGCTAGCATCATATATAATGTGACAAACTGAATGCTCTCCCTTTATGAAAAGGAGCAGTCAAGGATGTCTGCTTCCTTACCACTTGTATTCAACATTGTAACTCAACACTGTACTACATGATCTAGCCAGTATAATAAGGGAAGGAACAGAAATAAAAGACAGAAAGACTAGAACTCAAGGAGAACTGTTCACAAATATGATTGTAACTGTAGACAATCCTAAGAAACGGCCCCCCACCCCCGCAAAAGCTTCTAGAGCTAATAAGTGAATTTAACAAGGCTTATGGGGTGGCAAGATGTAGCATCAGTATTTTTAAAAATCATTTGTTCTATATACTAAAAAACAACTGAAAAATACATTTTCTGAAATGTAACAAAATGAATTATTCTGTACTGAAAACTACAAAACATTGCTGAAAGAAGATAAAAACAAATGGATGAATAAGGTATTTGTTTTCTCAAAATTGATCTATACATTCAACATAATCACAGTCAAAAGTCTTTGGGGGAAGGCGGTAAAAACTGACAAGTTGATTCAAAAATTTAGACAGAAATGCAAAAGTCCTAATAAAATAGTTAAAACAATCTTGAAAAGAAAGGGGAGAGGGATAGCAAAAGTTGGAGAATTTACACTGCCTTATTCAAGTCTTACCATAAAGCTACAGTAACTGAGACAACATGATGGCTTAGGGATAGACAAATAGATCAATGAAACAAAATTGGCCCACATGTGAGCAGTCAATTCTTTTTCAACAAAGGCCACAAGGCATTTTAATGAAAAGTCTTTTCAAAAATGGTGGTGGAACTGGATAGACTACAGGAAAACAAACCTTTCAATCTCTACTCATCCATATACAACAACTAATTCTAAATGGAACACAGACCTAAGTATAAAAGCAAAATCTATAAAGCTGCTAGAAAAAGATGTAAGACTATCTTTGTGACCATGGGGTAGGCAAATACTCCTTAAGATTTAAAAAAAAAAAGGGCCGGGCGCGGTGGCTCAAGCCTGTAATCCCAGCACTTTGGGAGGCCGAGACGGGCGGATCACAAGGTCAGGAGATCGAGACCATCCTGGCTAACATGGTGAAACCCTGTCTCTACTAAAAAAATACAAAAAACTAGCTGGGCAAGGTGGCAGGCGCCTGTAGTCCCAGCTACTAGGGAGGCTGAGGCAGGAGAATGGCATGAACCCGGGAGGTGGAGCTTGCAGTGAGCTGAGATCCGACCACTGCACTCCAGCTTGGGTGACAGAGCGAGACTCCGTCTCAAAAAAAAAAAAAAAAGCCTTAACTAGAAATGAAAAAACTGATACATTGGTCTTCATCAAAATTTAAAAAGTCTGCTCATGAAAAAGCAATGTTAAGAACATGAAAATGCAAACCACAGCCTGGGAGAAAGTATTCACTCATAATATGGATATCTGAAATAGAACTTTTATCCAGAATACATAAATAACCTACAGATGAATAATAAAAAGGACAAACCCAATTAAATTGGACAAAAAATTTGAACACTTCAAAAATGAAGATATATGAATAACCAATAAGCACACAAAAATGTGGTTAACATCATTAGCCACGAAAGAAATGCTCATTAAAACCACGATGGAATGTCTACTTCGAGCCTAGTAGAATGACGAAAATTAACACAGCAACAAACTCAAATACTAGCAAGAACTGGGGCAGAACAAGACCCTCTCATATCTTGTTAGTGGGGTACAAAATGATCCAACCTTTCTGGAAATCATTTTGGTAGTTCCTTACAAAATTAAACCTGCAAATACCCTGTAATCCAGCAATTCTACTCCTAGGTATTTGCCCAAAGCAAAAGAAAACAGATTCCACACACATACTTGTACAGAATGTCTATAACACAATGGCAAAAACTGGAAACAATTCAAATGTCCATCAAGAAGAGAATGGATAAAAATCCTGCGGTGCATTTCTACAAAAAATTTAAATAACCACTGATACCATGGACGAAGCTCAAAAACATGTTGAGTGAAAGAAGCAAGGTTTTAAAGGAGTATGTATTGTGTTATTACATTTATATGAAGTTCAACAAGAGAGAAAAACTAATCATAGAAATCAGAACAGAGGGCCAGGTGCAGTGGTGCACGCCTGTAATCTCAGCACTTTGGGAGGCTGAGCCCAGTAGATCACTGGAGGTCAGGAGTTTGAGACCAGCCTGGCCAACATGCTGGCCATCTCTACTAAAAATAGAAAAATAGAAAAAATAGAAAAATTAGTTGGGTGGTATGGCAGGTGCCTATAATCCCAGCTACTTGGGAGGCTAAGGCAGGAGAATGGCTTGAACCTGGGAGGCAGAGGTTGCAGTGAGCCAAGATTGTGCCACTGTACTCCAGCCTGGGTGACAGAGAAAAAAGAAAAAAGAAAAATCAGAACAGCAGTTGGTTGTGAGTGTGGGCACTGACTAGAAGGAGCATGAAGGAACTTTCTGGATTATGGAAATATTCTATATTTTGACTGGCAAGATGGATAGATTATTGATACATTTGTCAAAATTCATTAAATAGTACACATGAGAGGATTTGACTGTATGTAAATTTCACCTCAAATTGCCTCAATTTTAAAGGTTGTTAAATGAACCTCAGACTACTCGACTAAAAAATGATTAAATTTCCAGGCCCACTACAAATATTTGCTCTATAATATAACTGAATTATAGTAATAACAACTTTATTCTATTTCCCAATTTTTATTTACAAATGAATGGTTCCATTTATTTACTATTTTTCTAGGAATGTTTTTTAGCTTCTTCAAAACTTACATATAGGATTTTTTTCTAATTTTATTTTACTTTCTCCTTTTTAAATAAATTAATTGTACTACTGACATTTAATTGAACTCATAATGCTTTAGAAATAGTTATAAAAACTGAATGCTGTTTTAAGATTTAATATCAAGTTGCCAAACCTTGTGTATAACAAGTCCTTCAAAGAAAATGATTCCACATGGAAAGGTAAAAATGTGGTGGCAAAAGATTTACCCATGACTGTGCCGGATCTAATCTTGGGTTCTGTGCCTTTTGAGTAAACTTCTTCAATGAGGTCTGATTCTTTCATATCTAAACTTCCTTTTTTTTTTAATGGAGTTGGGGGAAGGTGCTATCACAACAAAGGAAATTTTCATTAACTTCTGCTTTAAATTGACCACTAATTTAATTAGGTTGCTAAAAAAAATTACAGAGTAATTAATACATCTGTAAGGGTGTACATGGTTTAGTGACTATTTGCAGGTTTTCTATTACAAAAGAAAGTCATCACTCACAATGATGCACTACTGATAAAATACATACACATATACACGGGGTTAATTTCTAATTGAAAGGTAAACATCTAAGACTGACAAGTGTCCTTAGTGTCCCACAGCACAAAAGGTCCTGGTGTGAACCCCCTGGTACACTCCGGAGTTCTTTCCTAATCTCTTTTAACCTGATGTGGCATTCACAGCTGTCCTCTTGTCACCCTCCTGCCTGGCTCCCTCAGAGCTCCCTACCTACCTACGCAGTCTCCACCTCCACTACCCAACATCGTTTCATTTCCTTATCATACGCAACTGGACTTAATTCCTCCCCCTGTGAGTAATCAACACCAGACATCTAACCACCCACCATCACAAAAGGATTTGTACTTAGTCTTGGCTCACTTTAAAAAGGTGAGCCATGGTTTGGCAAATGGAGTGGGAGTAAGGCGTCTAAATCTTGATAATGCTCAGATTTAAAACACACGCTCACAGAAACTTTACCAGCTCAAAGACAATTAATTTGGGGGACTGGCAATCACACCATTAGGGTGCAATTGTGCTCACACAAGGCGTTGCCTAGCAACAGAAGGAGCACGCAAATTCCAACAATGAGGTGTAATGAATCACTCACTGACTACTGTTCGCAAATGGTATTTTGATGGGAAGATATCTACATCTGGTTCAGTCTGGAACAAGGCTTCAGAGAATTGTGCAGACTCAAACTGAGAGAAGCAGCAGGTATTTCACCAGCAGCCTGGCTCTACAACAAAGGAGACTATTCCTATCTATTCAGGTAAATGTATACTTTGGTTAAGAAACAACACAAAACAAAAATATGGCTTTGAGGGCCTTGTTTGCATGACATTTTGTTTTGACTGTGCTTCAACTTCTATGGCTTCAAACATGGCTAATAAATGTCACAAATATTAGAAGGTAAATATGACAAATAAACAATGAAATAATCCTAGTTGAACTAAAACACTTTAGAAGACCTGAATATCCACATGCTACTTCAAATTCAGTGTTTTTGAATCAAGGTATAAAAAGAGTCCACATACGAACGAGATCTGTGTCTGGATCGCCTGTTGTTGGGGTCGGCTTGGTTTTTTTCCTTTTGTCTCCTTAATACAGCTTCCCACTGAGGCGCTGAATCAATCATATCATTCTCCTGCCGTATTCTGAAAGGAAAGCCATGCATCTGAAGTTAACATCTACCTGGATGGTGCATTTTAGCTTCATCCTAAACTTGCTTTTAAATGTTATTTAAGCAGCAGAAATTTTATTACGATCATTTATAGCTAAAGATGCATATTAACTGAATTAATACATCTATATGTAGGTAAGTACATATAAACACACAGAAGTATACAATACTCATTATATATGTAAATACATGTTATTTGCAGACTTCTGATTCTAATTTTCTAGCAAAATGACATGTATCAAAAATTCAATTTAAACATTTCTAAGTTTTGACTAAAGAAACTTTGGTGTCTGCTATACAGCCAATCTTAACCGATGAAACAAAATCATGATTTTAAATGTGCTTGTCAAAAGAGTAATAAATGGTTTTACTTTGAAATACTCTTAAAAAGTCATACTAATTGTCAAGGTTTTCATCAAAAATAGGTGCCAAATATAATTCCCATTTTTTAAGATAGAAATCTAGACATACAAAAAGTTAAATATGGTGGCATAATGTATTAGCTGAATAAGATACACCATTCTCATCATGGCTGCTCACACATTTAAGAGGGAATGACAGTTGGATGCTGCATGTGGCCGGGGAAGGAATGAAAATGAGGAAAAGAGAAAGGTGGGAAAGACTTGGAAGCACAGGTGCTTGACATGTAAGATCACAGAACAGTGTTACCAAATCCTCTCATTTTTTAAAAACAAGATAATCCCCAAATCTGGATTTTTAAAGTGAACTCTTCTAATTTTTAAGTCTTGCAACCAATTCTAAAGCATGATACAGACTTAACAAAACCCATGGACCACGCTCAACCTGCAGAAATTTTGGACTTCCGATGTATCAAGTCTTTCAGATAATGAGGTGCACTATTGGGGGAAGAGGAGGAGTACTTAATTTACGTGAAATACTGTCTCGAATGCACAACAATGATGCGGTGAAGCCATTTTTTTTTTGGCAAACTGAACACCTGTTATTTGAATATTTAACTTCTAATTTATGTAAGCTCTTCAGAAAGCTGCTCCAGAGTGTTCATCTCCCAGGGTATAGAGAGCAGCATGGAACTGCCAGGTACTCACCCAGTACAGCCACTGCATGAGCATAACTGCTTCGAGACAAAAGTAAAAAGAACAGGCAGGCTTGGAGGCATTTCTTTCTCTGAACAGATGTCTTTTGGTTCCTCTGTTATAGCACTTAGTATAGACTGTGGGCTGGATATCTGGATTTGCTTACAGGTGCGAATCAGTGGATGGGTGACAAATATTCATTTCACATATAACTTAGACATAATGTAAAGAAAATTCAAGTTGAAAAGAACAGCACTTTGTGAGGAAGAAACTGTTTAAATCTCTCTAGATTAAAGGAGAATTGTGCTAAGCAAAAAATTATCTGTAACATACTCCAAGCCTTTGAAGTGTATGTATTTCCTCACTAAAGTTTTCATTTTTAATAGACTATTATTTGAAGATTAACAGGATACCGTCATGGTATTTTTCACAGATTTAAGAGCATAATTCTTTCTCTCATTGCATACACAGAGTAAATTTAAATTGAACATATACTGCTATGGACCTTAATATTAGAAATAACTGAAGAAAACTATGAGATCATAGTTTTCTATGACTATGACTATAGTTTTCTATGACTATGAGGTCATAATTATTAATCATTCTTTGAAACAAACACTCCTATTTGAAAATGGCACGTTGGTACCCGTGTGTGCTGTAAACACACAGACACACATTTTTGTAGCCAGAACCTACACCTACAAGCCATTCTGTGTTCATGTGACAGTCAGAAACGCACCAGGCTTGCGGGTAGGGGAACAGTCCTGGACACCCCCAGGACCGAGGGGTCAGGGTTAGGAAGAGACAATCACAGGGAAGGTGCCGCACTGGCAAGGTGGCATCTCCCTTCCTACAGGAACCCACACGTGGATTGCTGGGCCCAGGATTGGACACAAAACTCAGGTCTCCTAACTCCTAACCCTGGAGTCTTTTAGGATGCAGCTTTCATTCTGAATGAAATCACTGTGCAGTTGATGGGCAGAACTAAATTTTACAATGTGAAATGTTTGTATCAGGAAGTCGGGGTGTCTATAAATATTTTTGAGAGGTCAAACCTACTAACAAAGCTGAGGCCTAACTTGGGCAAACACATACTTTTCCTAGAGTAATAGACACTGAAAAGGAAGCACAGTTACTGTATGTTCATTCTTATCTATTGTGGAATTCAGCTGGCTACCCTCATACTCAGACTTCACTCTGACGATAAAAAATTAAAACTCCTGAGACATAAGCATGCATATTTCCTGTATTCTGCTATAACAGTAATAAGGACCAAATCAGAAAGAATTCAAGATTATACATGTATCTTTACCTTTTTTTCTAACTGAAAAGTCTAAAGTGAGGGCAGTGAAACCCTGTCAGTTAATATCCTTGTGATCCATGTTTCAAAGACAGATGCCCTCTACTGGCGATGCTGTTTCATAAATATTCTAACAAGACGCATTAAAAATGTAAGAGTCTTTGGAAAGTCACAACAGAAGCACATTTTCCTGAGTAAAGGGTAGTGTGGCCGCCTTGGCCTGTAATGAAGTTTGAAATTACATCCTTACAAAAGACCTCTGGTTAATGGTGCCTCATTACAAGAATGAAAGTGTCATTTCTTCCACTGCTGAACTGCTCTAAAAAACACAGGTGCTACTTGGAAAGAAAAAAATCTTAGCCCTAGAAGCAAGAATATTGTAGCACTCTGTATTTAAGACACAGGAGATCCCTATTTGTTTATGCATGAGTGAATAAAGAAGTCTTTAAATGAAAAAGACATGTTTCCTGTGATGATTCTGACTTTTTAAGTCTCATTTATCCTCAGGTGTGGGAGAATCCAAATGGCTTTTGCTTCTTTCTTGCTGTATTTTAATCTCGATGTACAGATTTACATCATGAAGAATAAAATACTGCAAACATTGTTTTGACATAGTACCTTTTAAAAAGTCAAAATGTGCTCTTACATCATAGTCATCAAAATCTCAAAGGGGAAAAAGAGTCCATTGTCATTTGTGTCGTGGATGTATTAATTTTCAAATGTTGTATCTAAGGTGAACCTCAATAAACTGACAAACATTTATTTCCAGTACCAATTGATCCAGTAAGTCTACATTTATCCTATTTTGTCCATTTCTCCATCTGTAACTACGGAGGGTCAACAACTGTGGTAGGAAACATATCATAACAAGGTTTTTGTTTTTCAGTTAATACGTAAGGGAGAGGGTTGCTTTAGAATACAGCAAATTCTAACCATGTTTCAGAACAGAATTCTAATGTATTTCTTCCATCTCTTACCAAACTTCAACAATCTACTTTTCCAGACTATCCATACAATTTAGATTTTAACTGCATTTTGACATTTAATTAAAGTCTGCAAAGGTTTTGAAGATGAAATGCCATATAATCATTTGATAACAATGAAGAAAATGACTATTCCTAGCCTCTTCTTTCCTGTCTTACCAATCACAGTCCTGACTCTTTTGCAAAATTCTTCACATTATCAAATGAATTCTTACACAAATCCCCAAGTTTTATTGTGTCCTATCCCTTTAGCAGTTTTGCTCCTAACAGAACCTTCCTTTACATAAGTTCTTAATTCCCTTCTAATTCACTGAGATAAACACCATGCTTAATGCTGAATCTAAGAAGTCTTTCAGAGCAAATGTAAAATGAAGCTTCAAGATGATACAAGCCATAAACCTTACTCCTGAGTTTTCTCCATTCCCAGCCCTGCCATTATCTGACTCAGAGACCTTGGGCGAATTGCTTATCTTTTTTGGTCAAATCTCAGGCTGTTCATAAATAAAATTAATGGCAAAGATCCTTTCCAGCTTTAAAACTTGATGTTTCTCTATTTGTATTTTATTTCCAAACCAGACAGACACACTGAAAGAAACTTATACGCTTCAACTATAACCTAACATTCCAAACAATTGCTTCATGTGGCCCCCTCCATTGCCAAAATTAAATCTGCAGGTCCCAACTGATTGTGAACTTGTGTTTCTCATCAACTGTACTCATTTTTTTTTTGGATCACCTGCTATAAAGCAATCTTCTTTTTTTTTTTTTTTTTTTTAGTTTTTCTTCCCTAGGGAAATTTATGTTGGTTCCAGGCATGTGTCGACATACTCCCTTAAGACCAGCAAGCAAAAAGTTCATTTGCTTTTCCCACTGTCTCTACCATCAATAAATTATTCTTACTTGCTTTTAAAGGTACTTCTGTCTCTTCTACTTATTCCTTATGCTCCCACTACTACAATGGGCTACTTTTGGCACAATTTCCCTTTCAAACTCTCCTGTTTTCATGAATTTTTAACCTATTTTGCCCTCACTCAGTAATGTAACAGCATTCCTCAGTTGCTGCAGCTTTGTCCTTCCACAGTCATCTCTGTCAACCTTGATTATACTCTGGAAACCCTAAATCATCCATATCACATGTCTAAATCTTGATATATCTTATTAAAGTAGAAATCAGAAACCCTTGCATCTGCAGTATGGTGAACACTGTCTGTTTCCACTAGCTTTGTATGAACTCTTCTCTCCATACCCAAAATTTTTACCTTGTTTGCAGCCCCTAAATCAGGGGCAGGACAGTAGGCAGTGCCTGGCAAGGAAGCAGTTACCTATTTTCAAGCAACATGGAAGAAATGCTTATCAGTTTAAGTTTGCTAACATCCCAAATATATTTTTTCCCTGGGGTACAGGGCCAATAAAGTTCTTCTTTACCACTCCCAAAACAAAATCCTACCAAAATTGTGATCTTCTAGATTTGCCCTAGTCAGATATGTTGTCCCTCTTACAGTGCCAAATTTCTGACACAGAAATGTGCTTCTTCATTTTAGAAAAACAATATAAAAGACCTTATGGAACATAATTAAAACATTTAAATCTGTCTTAATCTACTATTTAGATACTATAGACATCTAGTAGACCCTAAAAGACGTCTAAAAGACCCTAATGTTGTTAGGGATAAACTAACAACATTCATGCCAGAACAAATTCATGTTAGAAAATGTTGATTTATTTTTTGTTCAATGGAGCTGGTCCCCATTTTACAGATACTGCAGGAACTTCAGATAATACTGAGCAGTGCCAGATGTTATCAATTTAACAGGACTTGCCTGTTCAGGGTACTTTCTACTTTTCAAAGCACATCTATTATCTCCTGGATCTTCACAAACCTCTAGTGAGGTAGGCAGGTCAGGTATTATTTCACTTAGCATGTGAGAAATGAAGATTCACAGGGTAAAGTAACCAGCTCACAGCCACAGAACTCTTCAAAGCGGGTTCAATTTCGTAGCACAGGCTCCCAGATTTGCATGTACATATGTATATACACATACAACCTGACATACATGACTCATGTTTATGATGCAAACATCCTAGAATAAAATTAGGAAAGTGTTCAAATAGTCCCCTGTTGTCAATTTCCTCTAGTTCTACTATTACCCTAAGCTTCTCTCATTTCTCTTACTGTTTTAATCCTTGGTAGGCTCCCGAGTTACTTCTACTTTTACGCTGATAGAAAAAAATGCACCAGGCTACTTCATATCACCCACTCCTCCACACCTCCCACTTCAAAATTCTAAGAGCCTAGCAACACATCAAAGTTAAGAATGACTGACTAATTCAAAGATTCTCCTCAGTGAATGCTCAAAGGACTGCTGATTTTCATCAAGAGCACAAAGGATATTTTGTAGAACCTTTTCCTTGAATGTCAATGGTATTTTATTAAGCTCAAGACATATCTAGGTAAAGCTAGTTCATGAAAGGTTTCACTCTCCTAAGTCTACTTGCGAGGACCTCCTTCATCCTACACCCTGGGCAAGTCCAGCACATGGCCATGGTCTCAAACCTACAGCAATAAGTGAGCTGCTGGCCCTTCTGATCTCAGGGACGAGATTCAAAATTCTAACTAATACAATCTAATATTCACATAGATTAACTTTATAGTGCCTTGTACTAAGTAGGCTCCCAACTTCAAGAATTCAATAGAACCAACTATTTCACAAATCAGTACAGCAAAGTAATCTCTAAAGAAAGTTTAGGCATTTTAGTTTTTAATCCCACTGGAATTGAAACACCAATTTCATTTCCCAGTACCAATCTAATCCTTCAGCTTTTAGACCATAAAACTTTGTAAGTTTTAAGGGGGGGCAGGTGCTACATAAACACCTCCTTATAAATCTGGTAAAAGCTACAGACCCTATCTCTAGAAAACTACACACTTGATGCCCACATACAACTTTACATACAATTTAATATACAATTTCGTGGGGTTATGAAACCCCCAGCACCTACCCAAGAATCAGAAGTTAAGAATCCTGGTGTAAAAATAACCTAAGGTATAAAGTTAGGAAAGGTGAGAGAATGAAAGATAGGACCAAAAGAAAAGTCAAAAAAGGCTGGAAGAGGATGGAGGAGCGGACAGGTGATGCAGCAGCAGTGAGTAACTCTGGAAGTAGGTATAGGACTATGTGGCTCTATACTTCAAAGTGCTCTCACTTCTTACATTTCATTTGATCTTTACAGTAACTCATTCAACAAAATAGATCAGTTGTTACAGCACACCTGCCCCACTCCCCGCCAACTTTAAAGAGAAGAAAACTAATACTTGAATTCGTTATACAAGTTGCCCAAGGTCAAATATCAGCACACAGCAGAACCAAGACCCAGTCCCAAGTCCTCAGGTTATTCTGTGTCATATCATTGTCTTCTAGGGAGAGAGGAAATTCAGAGGAGACAGAAAAAAGAAAAAAGACTGGGAAGGAAGTCCAGGAAACAGAAAGGAACTGGGTGAAGAGAATAACATGATATAAAAAGTGAAAAGTGAAGCAAGAGAATGGAGAGGGAGATGAGCATACAGTAGAGAAACTAAAAGGAGAAATGAAAACTTGGTGTCATCTTAAGTGTGATAATAAAAAACTGTGCCTCCAACTTCTATCTGGTTATAAAAAGAGAGTGAAAAATTATCATCTCAAACCTCAAAACCTAGAAAGCTATAGGATACCCAAACAGATAATGAGAACAGTAAAGAAAGAACAAAGTAGAAAGGGGTAAGGGAAAACATAAATGATGTCCCAAATAAAGAAGCAGGGTGAATTCCTCTGGTGTTCTAGGAAACATGGTGGGATGAAGCCCCACAGTTAGGACACAATTAACACAAGAACCTTTACACACCAGGCCTTGTTAGGTCTGGACCCAAAGGTGACAGACAGATGGAGTGGTTTACAGTTACATTTTCCTAAAATCGAAACTAAACAACAATCTTTGCTTCTAACATTAGCCTTCCAGAGCTGGTGTGGATTATTATTTTTTAAAATTTAATGGTTGTCAAAAGCCTGTTTTGGGTAAAGTTGATTCATAAACATTGTTTTATTAACTTTTCTCTTCACACAAAATGAGAAATGTTTAAATGGTTATCCATGGAAACAGTAAAGCAGCTTATGCTCCAATGGGTTGACTTCCTGGAAAAAAGAAAACAACAACATTTCCATGGAGTGGCCTCATGTCTAACAGGAAAGACCTCGTTTTACGTTTAAAAAAAAAAAAATCCCACAAGAAGGAGTAGCAGAGGGAGCAACATCCCAAACACCACATGCAACTTCCAGAAAGTAAAAGTGACTCTGACCAGAGTTCCAATGGACACATCATGGACTCCAAAAGAGGTTCTAAAAAGCAAATTTGCCCAGTAGTTGTCCCTCTCCCTAGGCTACAGTTTCCTAGAGACAGAAACACAGGGTGCATCGGGGTGCAGGCTCTTGCTGGAAAGTAATGAAGCATCCTGGGGCTGAGTGTACAGACCTTACGGGCAAGAGGTAGAACATCAGCATGTATAAGATTCTGTTTGCCCCATTATAGGGTTACCAGAGTCCTGTAATAAAAGCACAAAGAACTGGCTGGATCACACTGTCAGCCAATAAAAGGAAGGATGAATGAGGCTGAAGAGACTGCAGGGCTGCAGTTGAAATATCTAGACCTATGCATCCTCATGTGGGATGGGTGGGTTCTGGCAAAATTTAAGAGGCTAATAATGGGATGGAGGGGTTGGCAGCAGCACAGCATAATAGGTAAATGGCACCAAGACACAGACAGCACAATGAGTTTCTACCCTCTTTCTCTGTACCTGTTGCACCCTAATTTGCAGTGGTGAAGATCAGAACTGAAAGCTATATTTCTTCCTCTGCTCACTTTTTGCTATGCTATTGACAGGCAAACTACACCACATCTTCTACAGACATAGGCAACTTAGGTATTCCTAGAGCAATATTTCTACAGGTAGCATAAATGATTGTGAAAGCCTGTTGGATCTTTTGCATGAAATGTGTCAGAATGTGTTTTGAAAGCTATTTCTCATTACTAGCCTTACAAAGTTCATTAAACATTCAGAATCATCGTTATTCTAAAACATACTATTTACACAGTACAAAGAAAGCCAATCTAAGAATCTCCAGGGAAAAGGAGGAAGAAACTCTTAAGGGAGAAAATACTGACAAGAAATATTAAATCCACTGCAACCAGATCAGTAATGAGCAACTTAATTACTTGATGGCAACCTTTCACTAGTGTTTCATTTTCAGTAGTGAATGTGAACAATTTTGGTCACCCAAAAAATGTTTTTAAATGGGCCACCTTCTGAACAGTTGAGAAAAGAACATTTATGGGCACAATTTAGAATATATTAAGCAAAACAGAAACAGACTTAAAATACTGGCGTGATCAATAAAAAGTTTTAAATAGGAAAATAAGTGGGTATTTTTGCTTTGTTTTGTTTTGTTTGTGCAGAAATATTGAATTTTTGATCAGTAAGAGGGTACCTAAGAAGGAGCTACCTCCCACATGTGGGTTTTCACAGAAGAAACTGAAATCATTTCTTTGAGAAAGGTGTCATAACACATTGAGATCTCCCATCTGTCTAGTGTAATTCCAGCCTCAGCAGACTCCACATAGAATGCTTTCCTAAAAAACTGTCCACCCTTACAGTGCTGTCTGGGCTATTATCACACAGGCTTCGTAGTTAGAGAGGGCCACCGATTCAATTTGTGCCAAGCACAAGGGTTCTAAGCACTAAAGAAAGACCCTGGAGATTATCTAATCCAACTTCCTCATTTTTCTTTCTTTCTTTCTTTTCTTTTTTTTTTCTGTGTGAAATGGAGTTTCGCTCTTTTTGCCCAGGCTGGAGTGCAATGGCACAATCTCAGCTCACCACAATCTTCACCTCCCAGGTTCAAGTGATTCTCCTGCCTCTGCCTCCTGAGTAGCTGGGATTACAGGCACGCACCACCACACCCAGCTAATTTTGTATTTTTAGTAGGGATGGGGTTTCTCCATGTTGGTCAGGCTGGTCTAGAACTCCCAACCTCAGGTGATCCGCTTGCCTTGGCATCCCAAAGTGCTAGGATTACAGGCATGAGCCACTGTGCCTGGCCTTCCTCAATTTTTGGAAAAGAAAAAGATAACTCAGAAAACTAAAGCAACCAGGCCAGAGGTCCACATTAGGTCAAAACAGGTTTCTCAAGAGTGGCACTACTGATAATGTTTTTGTACAAGGTGCTTATTTGTTGCCAGGGCCTGTCCTATGCATCGTAGGATGTTTAGCAGCATCCCTGGCCAGTTGCAACCCCCCTACCCAATTGTCACAATAAAAAATGACTCTGAACATTGCCAAATGTCCTTGGGGAGAAGGCAGGGAGGACAAAACTCCCCCAGTTGAGAACCACTGGGTTAACAACTAGCATGATTGGCAATCAAATCCCTCTGACTCCCAAGGTGCTCTTTTCATTAATCACACAAATACTTCTTGTTTTCAAGTGCATATTTTGGAATTAGGGATAACTGATTAATGCATTAAGCCACGACTAATACTGATTACATGTCAAATGATGTGATTAAAAATCTCTTAAAAAATGTATCTTATATATATGGTATGTCCGGCACACACAGATGAGTAAATGCACATATTATCAGCACATATGTATACGTGAGCCTGAAACTGCAGAATCTAAGAAACAATGAGTTATTTTTGGTTGGGTAAAATATAGTAATGCCACTGAAGAGATAGTTCAGGGAGAATCTCTACAAATGGTAAACTTTCTTACCAGCCTTAGAGAAATTCGCTACACACTGTAGCTATATACAGATTCATCTTTAAAAAAAACACACACACACAAGAAGAGACCTCATTGTCAAGTTGTTTAATCATCTTATTGTGAGGATAAGAAAACTCCATTTAAAGAGCTAAAGTTTCCTAAACTAAGTGCTTCAAAATAGTGCCAGATTGCTTCTCAAACACAGACGGAAAAACCAGACTTACAAAGGACACAGTTTCTACCACCAAAGGCAGCCTCTGATGTCAGACTGCCAGTTAAGTATGATATTGAGATATTACCTGTTTCTCTTTTTCCGGTGTTCTCTATTAGAATTTTCCGATTCACTACCACTGCTTGTGTTACAGCGTGAACGTGACCTGAAGACAAAATGGTAAGAACAAAAGAAAAAACACACGTTTATCACTCATGAAAAATTTCAGAAAGGTTTATATTGGTCCTCTGGAATTCATTTTGCAGCAAAATTATCAATCCAAACATCAAGAGCTGTATTATCCCTCTCCAAGTCAGTATTTCTGAACTCAGTAAGACATCTGACTGAGTCGATAGCTCAGCGAAATGGCAATGCAGGGGAAATATAAAAACCGATTAAGGTGAATGTCAGCATGTTCCCAGAAAGGACCACAAAATCAATTACTTCCAACAGAACTCTGACATGGCAAAGCTGGTGGTGGACTAAATATGGACACAAAATCTTGTAACCCTCCCATCCGCCCCACTGAGAGAGGTAGAGTTTATTTCCCTAGCCTCTTAATTTACACTGGTCTTGTGACTGATTTTACCAACAGAATGAGGTGGAAGGGATACTATGTCAGTTCCAGGACTCGCCCCTTAACATACTGGTAGCTTCTGCTTCCAGCCTAAAGAAGTGCAAAAGAAGTGTCTACAGAAGTGTAAGCTAGCCAGGTGGAGAAACTATGCAGAGAGGTCCCAGGCCTGCAGCCTTTCCGCCAAGATGCCAACATGAAAGAGAAAGGCCCCCTAGATAACACAACCTCAGCTGTCATCTGACCACAGCCTCATGAAATTGTGAACAAGACTAGCTAAAAAGTTACCTGTTTAATTGACAGAATTATACTAGATAAGTACAGTTGTTGCTGCTTTAAGCCACTAAGTTCTGGAGTGGATTATAATATGGCAACAGATAAATGAGACAGCTCCTCTGAGACACAAGGGAGTAGGAAACAGCATAGTCTTAAGACGCAACAGAATGGAAGATTGGGAATCAGCTGAAGACAAACTGGTTTTTGAAAGTAAAAAAAATAAAAAGCAATAATACCCCCACTCTTTCCTCAACTCTGAACATTTCTAAATCTGCTAACCCTTCTTCCCTCTGACTCTCCTTCCATTTTTTTTTTTTTTTACCTCCTCCTCTGCTTTAGATCTGAATCTTCACCACTGTTATGGGCTTTCCTGTGAAAACAAATAAAGACATTTAGGAAAACAGGAGATTATCAATTGGCTAAGGAAAGCACACCAAAATGAGTCTCACTTCAGTTTACACATATCTGTTATACATTCATTCATTCACCAAACATTTGAGTCATATGTATATGCCTAACCCTACATACGACATATCCCAGAAATATAATGTTAATAACATAACCTGGCCTCACTCTAGTGGGACAGGCAAACCGTCTGAATTCCGTTAATCCAATGATGAGGTTAGTCTGCAGTTGCAGAACTGCAATCCTCCAAGCTGATTTCCGCCATAGTGGAAATGACATCATCTCACTTGGATGCCCTTTCCCATACCCTGGGGCTCCAAATTCTCTTTATCTCTTCTCTCATAATCTCCTCCACTTCAACTCAGCAACCTGCCTCATGGTCATACTTTGGACTTCATCGTCTGTAAGCACCTCCAAACACTTTGCTCTCTTACCACAATCTCCTTTCTGTTTACCACTCCCCATTTACTTTCAAACAGCTTCAATGGGGCATCCTGGTTAAAGGTGTTGGCTCTAGAGCCAGACAACATGAATGCGAACCTCATCTTCTCCACTGATGAGTTGTGTGATTTAAATAAGTTACTTTTCTACTCAGTGACTTACTTTTAATAGAATCTCCTTTGAAGTCTGCTCTAAAGGATAAAATGAATTAATCTATTTAAAATGCATACACTAGGACCTGGGTCATTGTTAGCATTCAACCAAGATAAGCTGTTATTGCTTATTCAACTATTTCCATTCTTCCTTTTCTTTGACCCTAATAAGACTATCTATTGACCTGGCTACTCTCCACCAGCTCTTCACTTCTCTTCACTGTCTTCTGTACTCAGCTTAGATTTCCTAATCCATCATTTCAATAACATGCATGCTGATACTCAACACGTTCCCCAACTCTGTTTTTCATTCTGTCTTTTTGGCAAAATCCCAGGCATGGGTGAATCCAACTATGCAAGTTTTCTGGATCAGTTCTAAACAGCTGGTTGAGTAGTGCTGGAAGGAGTCACACAAAAGGGGCACATTACACTACAAATCCACATTCATAAACCTCAAGTGGGGCTGCACCACGGTTCAGCAATCCTGCCACTTTTTTCAGATCTAAGTACAAAGCAGTTTCAAACTCTTCATCCTGCAACCCTCTGACCTACAGTATCCCTGTTTCAGCAAATGACTTTGTTTTCTCCTTCCGAAGGAAAAAGTAGCCTCCAGATGGAACTCTTTCATCTTCCTGCTACCAAAAATAAAAACTTACCAACATCTTCCTCCCTGTTATTTATGGATTTATCCTTACTACCAAGGTCAGTCCCTCCACCAGTGCTTTGCGCGTCCCATCACCCCATGTCTTTTCAATGACTTTCATTAACTACCCTCTCACCTCTCACACATAGTCACCTTGCCCGTCTGGCAGACTCTTTTTATAAGCTATTAACTTTTTCAGTCTCTACTGTTTAAACAAACACAGACCTACTTTGAGTCCACATCCCCCTTCATCTGCCCAGTCTCTCCTCTCTCCTTCAAAGCCAAACTTCTTGAGAGTGGTGTCTATGCCCCATGCTCCATTTCCTTATGATCTGTAATCCAGCACCTTCCCACTCTGATCTCTTTAATGTATGGCTTACGTTACCCCATTTCCTCCAATACACTTATATCGAATAACATTAACAGCAATATGTGGTCCCTGTTCTTATATCAAATTTTGGGGTCACTGTTTAGCATAAACACAATTATACTGAAATTGGTCACAGATGATCTAAATAGTGTGCCAGGAATATGATTCCATTCTTTTGTAGGTTTTAAATTTTCCGAGAGAGGATACTTGCCTAAGTTTTCCATGTACATATCACTTGCTTAGGGTTCTTTTGCTTATCACTATTCTTCAAACTCTGAGAGAACTGCAAAATTCCTGCTATGGATGGATACGCAGGTAATCTCCAAGTTCCATTTATATCCCTCCTGGATCCCTCTGCCCTCCTGCTCATACCTGGACCACTCACTTTTGACTAACTCCCTTTATCATGATCCAAGGAACTCCTTTTGCTTCTTTGTATGATGGACCCCACATCTCCAGGTCTTTTGGCAACTTGTCTGGGTTTTGGTAAAGTGTATCTTTTAGCTGCTAACAGAAAAAAATTGCATGACAGATACACTTTTTTGGGACCCACAATTTCTGAAAATGTCTTTATTCTATGCAAACAATTACGGTTATCTGGGCATAGACTCCTAAACTGAAAATAATCTTTCAGACTTCTCAAGGCAATACTTCTTTGCCTTCTTCCTCTGATATTACTGTGAAGCAGCCCAATGTCTGTTTTTTCTTTTTTTTTTTTTTTTTTAGATGGAGTTTCACTCTTGTGGCCCAGGCTGGAGTACAGTGGCGTGATCTCGGCTCACTGCAACCTCCGCCTCTCAGGTTCAAATGATTTTCCTGCCTCAGCCTCCACAGTAGCTGGAATTACAGGCATGCAACACCATGCCTGGCTAGTTTGTATTTTTAGTAAGGACGGGGTTTTACCATGTTGGCCAGGCTGGAATTGAACTTCTGACCTCAGGTGATCCACCCGCCTTGGCCTCCCAAAGTGCTGAGATTACAGGCATGAGACACCGTACCTGGCCCCAATGTCATTGTGATTTGTCACCATTTGCACATGGATTTTTCTCTCCCATATTCCCATGCCCCTTCCAAATCTTTAGAATTCTTTGTTAATCAATAATGTTTTGAAATTTAGTTATAATGAACCTTGGAATAAATCTAACTTTTCAATCAATTATGTCAATTGCTCAGTGGGTTCTGCTTTATAATGTCACATCCTTCAGTTCCGGAATATTTGCTTGTGCTGTTTCTTTAATAGTTTCCTACGTTTTCTCTGTTCTTTTTTCTTAGAAATTGTATTAGTTGAATGTTTGATATCTAGGTTTGATAATTTTATTATTCTTATTTCCATACATCTGTTTTATTGTGGGCTTTTTGGTTCCATTTTGGGGAAGATTTTCTTAATGTTACCTTCCAAATCTTTTACTGATTTAAATTCTGCCACACTAATTTAAAGCCTAAAAACTCTTATTCATTAGTTCTTACCTTTGTATTGATAGAAATTCATGGATTTATTTTTTCATCTTCCTAAATAGTTTTTTAGAAATTTTTCTTTCTTATACTGTGTTTCCAGTGAGAATGCCCCCAATCCCACCCTACACCCCATTTGTTTGTTTTAGTCTCTGCCTTTCCAGACAGAAGCAATGCTCAAATGCAAGTGTTCATGGCTCTCTATTCCTATCCAAGCAGTGAGTGTTAAGGTGACTGGGGCCCTTTGGTTGGTGCAGAGCATGTTAATTAATGGCCTCACAGTAATATGAGGGCAGCTTCAATCATTTCAATGGATAATCCTTTGAAAGTAAGTATATGCAAGTCTTTTCTCTTGTACCTGGTCCATTTCCTGCAGTAGGATTCTCTAATCTCATGCCTGGGAGATACAACAATTTCATTGGAAGATGCTTTGAAAGCTAGTATCCATAGTCTTTTCTCTTGACCCTGTTCATTTCTTACAAAGGGATTCTCTAATTTTCTGCCTAAGTAATATAAGCCTGGATTCTAGTATTCTGGGAACGAAGAGCGAAGGGAGACATTCGGTATGCAAATTTTCACTCTCTTGATTTTTCCATGGCCACAATTTCTCTTTCTTCATTACAGTTAATCTTCAATTAAGACAAATGCTGGAGCTTCCTACAACTCTGTCATTGGCTTTGTCTTTTTGCATTCTATCTATACTATCCACCTAAACAACCTAATCTCTATACTTCAAGTAACATACTTAAAATTATATTTCAGTCCATAAAGCAAATCTAGCTCCTGACTTACATTCAACAACCCATGAGAATCGTGCACTTGGACTTCTCAGAAGCACCATAAATTCAGGATATCAGAAACTAAATTGGCAATTGTCCCTTTCAAGCCTGTAAAGTCCTGATGATTCTATTTCTATGCAACACATTGAATTAAAAAAACTGAACAAGCTTGGGTTTCATTCTGGACAGCTCCCTCTCCTCCACCCCTCATACTGATTCTCCTACCAGTTTTACCTCCTACTGGCTACTGAAACCATCCACTTCTTTATATCTCCACATCACCACCTTGGTCCATGCTCCCATTCTCTATTGCTAGGACTCGTACCATAGCCTGCCACCTGGTCTCTCCATTTCTGCCACTACCCTCTTTCACCATTTCTCCACAAGACAGTGAGGGTCATCTTTACAAACACAAGGGTGATGTTATTGTACTTCCTGTAAAAAACCACTGGTCTAAGGACCAAAATCCTGAACAAAGGCCAGGTGGGCTGTAAGGTCTGATCCCATCTTTCTCTCTATCCTCATTTCTAACACATTTTTATTCACTCTCAGAGTCTGATAAACACTGGCCTTTTTCCTTTTCACAAAGGCTCCCTGCTTCTTTCCATTCCCAAGGCTTTTGCACATGCTAGCCCCTCTATCTGGTATGATCGTTCCTTTCTTTTAGCCTGTTTGTATCTCAGATCCTGGCTCAAGCATCCAACCTCAAGAAATCTACCCCAACCTCTTTGGCTCAGTGATTCAGCAAACTTCCCCTGATAGTGCTCATTACACGGGTGTCTATTTATAAAAAATTTATCACGCATTTACACTTATGACACGTGTGTACTTTTCTGTATGCATGCTAGGTTTCAATAAAAAGTTTTTAAAATTCCCCTAAGTACTACATATCTTACCTTCATATTACATATTAAAGTCATAATGGCACATATATTCCTATGACTCATATATTTATCCCTTAATAGCATCTAAGCTCCCAAAGGACAGGAACTTTCTCTGGTGGTAGCAGCACGTTGCATGGCATACAACAGGCACTCAAACATTTTTTAATGTAAAAGCAAAAGCTAAGGAGTGAAAATATACTGTACTACCAGAAAAAATGCTGGCTTTCTTTTTCTAGAATAGGAATGTTTAAACAAGTAGGCTTCAGGGTCTCCATGAACTTTGAAAATTATATGGAAATGTTTATGTGTATTTAAATATGAACCTGTCTTTCCCTAGGGAATGAATTCAACATTTCACCAATCTCATAGGGTAGTATTACCCAAAAAGGTTAAGGATCACTATTCTGGACTCAGCCAGAATTTGATAGCCTGTATCCATCTCATGATAAACAACTGACAAAATATGAAATTTTGACAACTATTGCAAAATGTATTATCCTGGCATCCAAAGCAAAATATAATTTCCTATTATTAAATTTAAGTCCTTGAGATTCTTCCATGCTGATGACATGTCTCGATTTTAAATGTCAATGTTAATCCAGCAATGTAGGGATTTGTGCCCAGTGCAAGGTAACTATGTGTGAAGATAGAACAAGACTGACAAGGATAAGGACACTTACAGGGCATTTATACTGGAAAGAAACAGAGAACAATGTACTTTAGTCTTTTTATGTCAACATGCAGCAATGGCTTGTTGCCTCAAAACACAGATCCCCAAAAGAGACCTGTAAGTGCACCAGGCAAAAGGCTCTAGGGATGCTCAAGGAAAAAGATTCTCTTTCTAGCAAATTTAAATAGCCTTCCCCCCGGAATTTGCCAATGAAAGGATCCTGTATCCACTCTCCACAATTACTTCTCTGTGTTTCACAGGAAGCCAGCGGAAAATGAACCTCATTGTAGAAGTCAAGTCTGGATTTGGGAGTGTATATGCTGCAAACTATTTCAAGCAATTATTTTGTATGAAAATATGCAAATTTAGGCATATTTTAGCAAAATGTAATTAAGTTCATTTTCAAATGTGTTAAAATGACTATCTGCTCAACATGTGTAATTATTTTATTTAGGGAGTGCTGACAAATTGCACTAATTAATTAAGGGTGGGAAACTATAAAACTGTATCTACCAATAATATATGCTAAATTCTCATCATCCCTGCCAGCTATGTTGCCTCAACACACAATACACACAAATGCATTTTAAAGTATTTCCCAGTGGCGTTGCTTTGCTTTTAAGTATTGTCCAAGTTGAACCAACTCTTGGTGTTCCCAAGGAGAAAGCTGAGTAAGGGCTGAAGGACAGCTTTATTTAAATGAGGGCTATCACTATCTCCAACTTTTTCAGATGTACAGACCGGGATTCCAATCCCATGTGTGCCACAGAGGACAAGCTACCATCATCTCCCTGAGCCTCAGTTTTCTCATCTGTAAAAGTGAGATGGTGATGCTGGGCTGAATATTTTTCATTGGTACTCAGCCTCTATTGACTCCTCTATAATCTGCCCTCTACTGCCGAGATGGAAAGCCTGGAAATTTTATATTCCTGGACACCTTTGCCAGCTGAGTTTTAGTTAAAAGAGACTCCAGTAAGATTTGAAGGCAGAGAAAGGGGAAAGTGATTTTGCTTCTAGTTGTACCCGTGGCATCAACTCTTGCACTCCTGAGAAGGAGGTGTTCTTTGTTTGGCTACAGTGGTGGTACCTCCAGCAACGTCAGCAAGAACGGTCCCTGCCTAGCATCCATCACGGTGCCTGCAGCAATGTCAGCAGCAAACACAGGCTCAGGATTGCCAGCTCAAAGGTGGAAGCAGCTTCTGGTCTCTAGGTAACACTCAGTTCTCTCTTTGCATTCCTTCAGTCCACAGGCAGTAACAGCAGCTAGATCTCTGAGGTACATCACTCTCTGCTTTTTGCGCCTTCAATCCTACTTACACCTTTGCACCAATTCCCTATTTAATCCCCCTCTGCTAGAATCACATCATGCCTCAATACAAATGCCAGTTCCCAAAGAGTTGTTACTGTCAGGATTACATGAAATAGTGTATAGCAAGCACTTTACTCAGTACTTGGAATATGGCCAACAGCAAACAAATGCCTACTATTGCTCTCTTATCCTATCTAATCACTGTTGGTCCTGATCTAGCCCACTCATGTCAGTCCTACTACATGAAGGTAATATAGACCCTTCTCTTCTTAACCATCAAAGAATTTCAGTGAAGTTTAACTGGGTTTCAGAAAGCTGGGGGCAAAACTCTAGGAAACCAGCAGAAGCAAAAGAGATCAAGCAGGAAAGGGCCAGCAAGTGTGTATTAACTAGGGCATAGGTGGAAAGAAGGGCTTGGCTTCCAAACCTGCAGTGTGCATAAAAAGAGTCTTGATGGTTACCTGACATCATGAACTGAACTTCTTGTAATCATAAAAGTTATTTAGGCTGGGTGCAGTGACTCATGCCTGTAATCCCAGCAATTTGGGAGACTGAGGTGGGAGGACTGCTTGAGGCAAGGAATTCAAGACCAGCCTGGGCAACATAGCAAGTGAGACCCCATTTCTACTTTAGTTTACATATTTTTATTTTTTTAAAAAAAGGAAAAAGGCTAGGCGCGGAGACTCATGCCTATAATCCCAGCACTTAGGGAGGCTGAAGCAGGTGGATCATGAGGTCAGGAGTTCGAGACCAGCCTGACCAACGTGGAGAAACCCCGTCTCTACTAAAAATACGAAAATTAGCTGGGTCTGATGGTGCACGTCTGTAATCCCAGATACTCAGGAGGCTGAGGCAGGAGAATCGCTTGAACCCAGGGGGCAGAGGTTGCAGTGAGCTGAGATCAAGCCACTGCACTCCAGTCTGGGCATCAGAGCGAGACACCATCTCAAAAACAAAAACAAAAACCACAAAAAACAAAAAAAGGTAAAAGAAAAAGTCATTTATACAATGCCAATTATGTAGGTACTCAAAGTAAACCACAGTCCCTGCCACATAGGAGTGAAAAAGAATTTCACTGATAAGTCATTTCTACATCTTCCTCTCTTGCACCTGTCACACTGCCCAGCCTGCTTTGCAGACAGGTCCAAAACTTCCAGCTAAGAACTTTTTTGATTAAGCATACACACACAAATATAATCCCTTCAAACACTCTAACCTTATAGGTAAAATGTAACAGGATTCATTTTTTTCTGTGCTTTAAAAGGCATTTCTCAGGTAAGAAGGCTTATCTTTAAGTGTAGTTTTGTCTTCTCGGGTAGAAACACTTAATATGTTTTATATTTTAAGATATACTATCTCGGCTGGGCGTGGTGGCTCACACCTGTAATTCCAGCACTTTGGGAGGCCGAGGCGGGTGGATCACCTGAGGTCGGGAGTTCGAGACCAGCCTGACCAACATGGAGAAACCCTATCTCTATTAAAAATACAAAAAAAATCAGTCGGGCGTGGCAGCGCATGCCTGTAATCCCAGCTACTCAGGAGGCTGAGGCAGGAGAATCACTTGAACCCAGGAGGCGGAAGTTGCGGTGAGCCAAGATTGTGCCACTGCACTCCAGCCTAGGCAACAAGAGTGAAACTCCATTTCAATAAAAAAAAAGACATGTTGTCTCTACTATGTAATATACTATATATAATACATGTTTTTATATATTATATATACTATTTTTAGACACATCAGTCATAAATAGAATACAGAAAGCAAGTTCCTGCCAATATTTTATGAAATTATTCCCTAAAACTCTGGCTGTTTAAGATAAATACTTCGGGATTCCTAACTTATTTTATGTCAGAAAGAGTAAGCTTCCTGTTATTTTAAAGAGAAACAGTAATGTTGGTATAAGGATCACCTGTTATAAAGTCAGGCCTGGGACAAAATGCTTCTGTCGAAAACTGCTAACAGAGGGATTGTGTTCCACTTACCTCCTCCTCATAGGCTGTACAGAGTCATTGTCACTTCCACAGGACGGGTTTCGGCGACGTGTGTAAGGGAACTTTGGTGACTTAGTGCGGTCGCTGGGAGAATTGTAGAGTCCACTGGAGAGAAACATAAATGGTCAAAAAGAGCCCAGAGAGGTCCTGGGGGAACATAGCCCAGCCCAGACCTAGAGTCATTCATAACTGCACAGCTGGTACCTCCAGAGGCATGTGGTTCTCTTTGCTGACAAGATTTATTGAAAGAAAAGAGGTAAGATCTGGCAAATCAAATCATAAAGGTCATTATTTTGCAGGAATGCCATTTGTCTCATTAGCCTTCAGTAGTAAAAAAATGAACACATACAAATAACAGTAACAATTCATACATATGATGAATTTTCCCCTTTCTAAACACTGACTCAGCTAAAGGCTTTACATTCTATCTCAGCTAATGTTCTTATCAACCTTCAGCACTGAAGTACAATTATTAAACTTATGAAACAGAAAAAAATTGAAATATAGACTACTTAATTAAGTGGCCCAAATAAAGTAGCTAGGGCACGGCAGGGTTAGAATTTGAACCATAAGTTACAACACAGGTCTGTCACTGGTTTGGTAGTTTGACCAGAGATAAACTAGACATATCCATATTTTTAGGAATAAAGGTCTTCCAGCATCACTATTCATCAGCTATAGTTTTTGACTTAAGTTTTTTTTTTTTTTTGAGACGGAGTCTCACTCTGTCGCCCAGGCTGGAGTGCAGTGGCACGATCTCCGCTCACTGCAAGCTCCGCCTCCTGGGTTCATGCCATTCTCCTGCCTCAGCCTCCCGAGTAGCTGGGACTACAGGTGCCCACCACCACGCCCGAATAATTTTTTGTATTTTTAGTGGAGACGGGGTTTCACCGTGTTAGCCAGGATGGTCTTGATCTCCTGACCTCGTGATCCACCCGCCTCGGCCTCCCAAAGTGCTGGGATTACAGGTGTGAGCCACCACGCCTGCCCTTGACTTAAGTTTTTAACCAAAACTATGAAATGGACAAATTATTAATATGTCATTTAGAGTTTTCAAAAACATATTACCTTACAGGCAATTTCATAGTATTTCCTAGGTTACCTTTTTGCCTTTCCAGGAAAAAGTTTCATGTTATAAAACATAGTGTTGATTTCCACTTCAGAAATCCCAGCCCCTCTCTCCCTGGGTCACACTCATTTACAGTCTGCACACTTTATCCATGGCTAGCTGTGATCAACCACCCAGCAGCTGGATTCCTTTATTCAATGAGCTGCAAGTGCTAACCCCTTTTCTACTGTCTCCTTTATAAAAACAACGATTCCCTTTACCTCTGGGGGCCATTTTCTTCCCACGGTGCATGAGATTTGCTTCTTTGGGTATCAGGGCTATTTTCATTCTTTGCTTTCTTAAAGCTTTAAATTAAAAAAAAGTATGAAAAATAAATTAAGTAGAAAATAAAAGTAAACTCACATACTTACTTGTTAAGTAAATTTTTTTTTAACGAATGTTAAGATGTGCACACTTATTTGCTTGTTTTTACCTGTGACTCTAAAAAGAACATGAAGGCGCTGCCTAAAAAATCTGTCTCCAGCAAGTACCTTTGGGTCTTTCCCCCTCTTTCTTTCTAGTTTTACTGCTTTAGTCAACAGATGCCAGGTCCATCAATCGTTAAGAAACGCTAGAGTCCACCTGCAGGAGAGGGAGCAAGGGGAACCACAGAGCCAAGAAAAGAAGAAAGCCAAGGAGGAAGGACCTGGGCTTCCCAGGATCTTCAGCCTGGCTCCCTTTTTAAAACAGTGATCAGAGAATCCCTGGCTCCAGGCACTGGTCTGAATCCACACAGGTCGGTCAGCCCTGGGCAGGTTCAGGCTACTCAAACTGACCTTTTCCCAGCTTCCGCCATATCTTGGCTTCATCCCTCCAGATCAGAATGACTTTCAAACGCTATTTCCTGACCTAGTATCATCTTTCAGTCCTAAGAATGTAAATGTAACTGAGTTGTTATTCTACCCTCAACAAATTGTTTTAGAAATCCATGGGGAGACACAGAGGAAGGGACTAATCAGAATCCTCCAGGCACGGGGGGGCAGGGGGGTGACCTCTCACATCCTCAGGAGTCTTAGCTTCAGATAAAGGTAGAGCTATTTAACTCCAAATTCACTTTTAACCCTGGCTTTTTGAGGAATCCTCTGTATAATTGTCCTAGGATACAGTCATAGCAGAGTACTTTATAACTGCCAACAAAGAAGAGAAAGATGACAAGGTAGTTAAAAAAAAAAAAAAGAAAGAAAACAGACTTGCACCCTAGTATACTATCCATGAAGGAATTAATGTAAGCCTATAAAATTATGTATCTGACAGAGGCATATAACCCATAATATTAGTAGATAGTAGCTAAGTTATTATTTTTATAAAGGCTAAAAACCTCTACAGATTCAATTCCCAAAGTAAAAGCTTACCTTTTGAAATGAAGAAAAGTAACAAATATGGTAGATATTTAATACAATAGTAGAAAGTGTATGTGATCAATAAATCAGAAAAAGCAAAGGGAAAGGAGAAGGGAGACTGGAAAAGAAATAGGGAGATAAAAGAGGAACTGAGAGAGTATACAAAAGTTAAATAATAAAATCCTGGGTGACAAGTTAATTGCATTAACTCCCTAAGGTATTTCTCATCTGAAGCTTGAGAGAAAAACTTTGGTGGTGCTTCAAGTACCAGTATCATCACAGGAATGTGGTTGCAAAGGGGATTGAAAAATATTGTTAACATGGCCACACAGCCCAAAGCAATATACAGATGCAATGCTATTCCTATTAAACTACCAACATCATTTTTTCATAGGAAAGAATTATTCTAAAATGGAACCCTCCCTCCAAAAAAGCCCAAACAGCCAAAGCAATTCTAAGCAAAAAGAACAAAGCTGGAAGCATCACACTACCTGACTTCAAACTATACTACAAGTCTACAGTAACAAAAACATCATGGTATGGTACAAAAACCGACAAAAAGATCGATGCAATAGGATAGAGAACCCAAAAATAAAGTCACACACCTACAACCATCTGATTTTCAACAAAATCAACTAGAACAAGCAATAGAAAAAGGACTCCCTAAATGGTGCTGGGATGGCTAGTATATGCAGAAGGGTGAAACTGGACCCCTTCCTTTTACCATATACAAATATCCACTCAAGATGGATTAAGAACTTAAATGTAAGAACTATGAAACTATGAAAATATATATTAGAAGAAAACCTAGGAAATATCATTCTGGACGTCAGCCTTGGTGAAGAAATTTATAACTAAGTCCCCAAAACCAATTGCAACGAAATCAAAAATTGACAAGTGGGACTTTAAAGGGCTTCTGCACAACAAAAGAAACTATCAACAGAGTAAACAATCTACAGAACAGGAGAAAATATTCACAAACTGTGTATCCGACAAAGGTGTAATATCCAGAATCTATAAGGAACTTCAACAATTCAACAAGATGAAACAAACAACACATTAAAAAAGGGGCAAAGGACATGAACAGGCATTTTTCCAAAGAAGACATACATGCAGCCAACAAATACATGGAAAAAATGCTCACCTTCATTAATCATTCAACAAAAGCAAATTAAAATCACAATGAGACACCATCTCCCACCAGTTAGAATAGCTATTATCAAAAAGACAAAAAATAAAGATGTTGGCAAGATTGTGGAAAAAAGGGAACACTTATACACTGTTGGTGGGAATGTAAATTAGCTCAGCCACTGTGGAAAGCAGTTTTGAGATTTCTCAAAGAACTTAAAACAGAACCACCATTTGACCCAACAATCCCATTACTGGATATATACTCAGAGGGAAACAAATCATTCTACAAAAAAAGACATATGGCCGGGTGCGATGGCTCACACCTGTAATCCCGGCACTTTGGGATGCCAAGGCAGGTGGATCACAAGATCAAGAAATGGAGACCATCCTGGCCAACATGGTAAAACCCTGTCTCTACCAAAAATACAAAAATTAACTGGGAGTGGTGGCACACGCCTGTAGTCCCAGCTACTCAGGAGACTGAGGTAGGAGAATTGCTTGAACCTGGGAGGCAGAGGTTGCAGTGAGCCAAGATGGTGCCACTCCACTCCAGCCTGGAGACAAAGTGAGACTCCATCTCAAAAAAAAAAAAAAAAAAAAAGACACATACATTCATATGTTCTTGCAGCACTATTCACAATACCAAGGATGTGGAATCAGCCTAGATGACCATGAACAGTGGACTGGATAAAGCAAATGTGGTACATATATACCATGGAATACTACACAGCCATAAAAAAGAATGAAACCACGTCTTTTGCAACAACATGGATGCAACTGCAGGCTATTATCCTAAGTGAATTAACACAGAAACAGAAAACCAGATACTGCAGGTTCTCACTTATAAGTGAGAACTGAACACTGAGTACACATGGACATAAAGATGGGAACAACAGACACTGGGGACCACCAGCAGAGGAGGGGGGCAAGGGTTGAAAACTACCTATCAGGTACTGTACTCACTACCTGAGTGATGGGATCATGCACACACCAAACCTCAGTGATACACAATTTACCCATGTGACAAACCTACCGGCACATGTACCCCTGGACCTAAAATAGAAGTTGAAAAAGTAAGTTTTTAAAAGGAGGACTGTACTCCTTCAGGACATTCTAAAAACACTTGGGATCAGAATCTCATGGAAGATTCCTGTTCTTATGCTGAACATACCACAAGCACACCCTGTACATACAGATGAAGGTGACTCTATTTATCCACAGCTGTGAGGGTGACGAAGGGAAATAAGGTAAACTAAAGTTATGCAATGATAAAGAACTTGTCATCCTAAAAGGAGAACTGGTAAACGTCTTAGAACGAAACAAAACATAGGCAAATCCCTAGGTAAAATATTACAACTCTGAGAATCTTCAGATCTTAAAGTTATCTTGCTGAGAAATTATGAACTATATTCCTCGAAGTAGCCACAATACAGCTGAATGAAGACACAATTATTTACCAAAAAAAAAGATCAAGTAGATGACCTAAGAAGTCTTTGCAGGTCACATATTTCTGACTGCTGGGATTTCCCCATGATGTATGGGGGGCAACCCCTATAGAGAAAGTGAGCTCATGAAAGCTGCTCATTGTTGTTTATAATGCTGTTCCGTGAACATAACTGGAGATAAGAAAAAATGACTCTGCAACAGCATCTTAACAGAAAACAAGGCTGAGCTCTCAGGGAAACAATCCATGTAATATATTAAGAAAAGGCTTTTCCACTGGGGAATGCCCCTGGGAAAACAGATGCAGAGGACCATGACAAGTCTTCATACATATGCAATCACTGACTTCTGAGGCTCTGATGCCTCTAAATGCCATAAACCCTCTTTCCAGGGCCACAGTTCAGTGCACCACTATAATGAACACAGTACATTAAACATGAATATCATCTACTTTATTTTACAAGTCCCTCTGAGTTAGTCCATTATATCATGCCATTTTAAAAATCACAAGAAATTTTCAATTTTCTGCGGAGAATGCAAACCACAGACAATCTGTGAGTTCACCTTGCTGTGACAAAAAGAGCATTTTCTTCAAATAAGAGATTGAGGTCCTGATGTTTTATATTTTGTTGGTATTTTAATGTATTATTTGGCCCAGAGAATATTTACTGGAACCCATGGATTAAAAGTATTCATTAATCATCAAAGTTAAAAGATTTTTAACCTTGTCTACAGAAAAAAAATCATTTTTATGACTGCATATAATTGTACATTTCTTCAGTTAACTTCACTGACCTTTTTACTGGTGAAGGTGCAATAATTTTAGTTGTTCCTTCATTTTCTCCATTTTCCATGTTTGTAGTTATCCTACTGATGCTGTTTGATCCTAGCAGAGGAGGAGAAGGAAAGATGGAAGGGAGAAAGGAAACAGTGATAAGGAAATGCAAAGAAACAGAAGACTTATTTTAAAATGCAATTTTAGGGACACTGTGGCACATTTTACTGATAAATTATAACCCCAAATAAATAACGAATCACTCAATAAATTGGAGGTACTATTTTCTAACGTGTACTAAACCTTCAACATAACAATGTTCTGGGGGTCTAGGCTATTTTTTTCAGACTTCAAAACTAAGTCTCCACATCTTTAGATGTTAAAATAACATTTACTTTAGACTATTAAAATGATATTCTGAGATATTTAGTGCCATATATTAGAATATAAAACATAATGATCAGGTTTTGATGACTACATTGTGAACAAGTTTCTCAGCATATCATGACAGTCCCCATTTGAAATCAAACCAAACAAAAAACTTCAAACCTGAAAATATCCTAACTCATAATGCAAGCGTCAAAAAACGAGTAATATACATGTGATCTGTATCACTCACATATAAAAAAAGACATTTTCAAATGTGTTCTTCATGTAAACATTCCTAAAAACCTGAAACTGAGTTTTTAAAAGTTGTTATTCCGCAGATTTGCATACATGCTAGAGGAACCAGCAGAGGGAGCCCACAGCAGACACAATGTTGGAAGTCATGATCAAAATAAACATAACTGAAGGATCTGGGCCCTTCTAGGAGGTCTGACTTCCACTCTCAGGGCAGAGGTGGATAAGCCTGCAGGAGTGAGGTGTGTGGGCTCCGGGAACAACTCTTCTCCAGTTGCACGCACCTCACTCAAGGAGGAGGCAGTTTAAATGAGCAGGGGAAATCAGCACGCACAGATGCCCACAGGCCCTGTTCAATTAGGTCTACGTGCCATGCAGGCGTGTCTTCCTCAGAGCTACTCCTGCAGGGGTATGTAAGAGTTACAATCCTTCAATCCAATGCATAAGGGTCACTAACTACCGAGAATGTCATGAAGATGAGTTTGTAATATTAATAAACACTAATATTTATTCAGTACTTACTGTATGTCAGGTGCTGTTACAAGCGCTTCACATCTATTTACTCATGTAATCCTCAAAATAATCCTATGAAGCAGATACCAATGTTATCTCATTTTAAAAGATAACAAAAATGGGCCTTTCCCAAGGTCCCACAGCTCCTGAGTGGTGTGGCAAGCTATGAAGCTCGGCAGTCTGGCTGCAGAGACTTAGCTCTAAACCATACACTACTTTCACCTGTGGCCCACTCACAGCAGCTCAAGAGTCAGTCTAGATTAGAAGTCAACTGGAAGAGATGGACTCTTAAAAGGGCAAGTGGGCCGGGTGCAGTGCCTCATGCCTGTAATCCCAGAACTTTGGGAGGCTGAGGTGGGTGGATCACGAGGTCAAGAGTTCAAGACCACCCTGGCCAACATAGCAAAACCCCATCTCTACTAAAAAAATATAAACATTAGCTGGACATAGTGGCAGGTGCCTGTTATCCCAGCTACTCAGGAGGCTGAGGCAGGAGAACTGCTTGAACTGGGACCTGGGAGGCGGAGGTTGTAGTGAGCTGAGATTGTGCCACTACACTCCAGCCCTGGCTACAGAGTGAGACTCCGTCTCAAAAACAAAACAAAACAAAAAACGGCAAGTGAAAGCGATGTTCAATGAGAAGAACACCTGAGAGCGAGGCAAGAGGAAAAGACAAGAGAAGCACCTGAGCACCCCTAAAGTTGGCAAGTTTCCTCCAGAGCAGTTGGGAAGTATGTCTGGCTACCCATCAGGAAAGATAAACATTAATAAATACACTTTAGACAGAGAAAACAAAGGGTGGTTTCAGATAAGAGTTCCAAAAACTGTTACTCTAAGGCATTTGACATGGATTCCATATCTGAATTGTGTTCCTATTTTGGAATCTTGAAATGAAAAGGTGATCCTGAAGACACTTGTGGCACAAAAGGTAAGCTCACGCTGGAGCCACTACCAATAACTGAGCAACATCCAGAAGCCAGGGATAAGAAAAGAACAATGTTAGGGTAAATTCTGCCTGGTGTGAAAAATGGAACACAACCAATTAATTCCCTGGAACTACTCCACGCACCATCAAACATCGGCAGTGGCCAGTCACCATCTTAGTCACTTTTGCCATAACCATGTGACCATTAACAAAATCACAAGGGCAGATTCTCAAAATTGCAGGCAAAGATTTGGGATGAAGCTGCTTCTCACAGGTAGAACTCCATGTAGTACATGTCTGGGGCAGTGGCAGAAGGGATGAATTCATTTAGGTCCTACACAGTAGGTGTGCCCTACCATTAGTTTCTTTCTTTTTTTTTTTTTCCCCCCCCCCCGAGACACAGTCTTGCTTTGTCACCCATGCTGGAGTGCAGTGACATGATCTCAGCTCACTGCAACCTCTGCCTCCTGGGTTCAAGCAATTCTCCTGCCTCAGCCTCCCAAGTGAGTGGGATTACAGGCACATGCCACTGAGCCCGCTAATTTTTTTGTATTTTTAGTAGAGATGGGGTTTCACCATCTTGGCCAGGCTGGTCTGGAACTCCTGACCTCAAGTGATCCACCCACCTGGGCCCCTCAAAGTGCTGGGATTACAGATGTAAGCCACCGTGCCCAGCCCCGGACATTAGTATTTTTAATTGTTCTTAATAAGCTTTATTTAAATGTGGTGGTATTCTTAGTAGATATTACTAATATTTAATATAAATGAAAAGGACCTTCATGTCCTAGGGCTGTTTTCCTAGGCAGGGGGAGGGGGGCACAGCAGACAGACCAATACCCAATGTCAATAACACCAATTGAAAAATGCTGAGTAAAGGTGAACATCCTGTTAACCAAGGCCCTGAGTAACTAGCTTAAGAATAGACCTAGGTTTGCTCTGACCCTTATTCTCTTTAGACTGACTACCTTTTTCTTAGTCTAATAACCAATTACCTTAGGAAAAGTGCGGTTGCCTAATCACCTTCACCTGTTTCCCCTCCATCCAAAAATTAATAAACACAGAGAGAAAAACAGAATATTTTTAAAAAGAAAAATCGCAAACTATGTTTATATATTTGCTTAAAGAAAGCAATATTTGGATTTTTACAATGTCCGAATCATAATTTTTAAGATGAAGCATTATTTGGATGGTTTTCCAAAATAATTTCAGGAAAAAAACATCATGTGAGTGCTCTTTGTCACAAACACTCAAAACCAGCATAGCCAGACTTTTTCAAAATAAATTGTTCTACTGTCAGTAATTTACTAATATGATAGTGCTATAACTCTCATATACTCACTGTAGATGAGATAAGGTATAGTCAGTAAAATGACTTAATTCATGGTTCCTTTATATTCAAAATGGTAAACTACTGTTCACTGTTAACGTGTACAGTATATTTTATTTTTTACTTTTTTTAGGATAGAATCTTGCTCTGTTGCCCAGGCTAGAGTGCAGTGGCATGATCTTGGCTCACTGCAACCTCTGCCTCCTGGGTTCAAATGATTCCCTTGCCTCAGCCTCAGGAGTAGCTGGGATTATAGGCATGAGCCACCACGCCCAGCTAATTTTTGTATTTCTAGTAGAGATGGGGTTTCACCATGTTGGTCAGGCTGGTCTCGAACTCCTGGTCTCAGGTTATCTGTCCGTATCACCTCAGCCTCCCAAAGTGCTGGGATTACAGGCATGAGCCACCGCGCCCAGCCAACATGTACAGTCTTTCTATATGAACTAAATATCTCTTCATCTGTATTCCCCTACTCTATAACAAATGTGAACTAGACAAGCTGGGTTTTAAAAGCCTGATTAGGAAGACTACATGGGGAAAAACCACTTAGAAGCATTAACTTACTAGGAGCACTTCTGAAGTATCTATTCCTGTAATAGTCACATGCTTTCATTGGGCAATATGTTTTAGTTTTATGTCATTAAATATGTAACTTAAAAGTAGTAAATATACTTTCAGAATAATATATTTTAACCACTGTTCAAATTAGTAAGATTTAACCATACCACCATTTGAGATAGCTAATCAATTCAGTAAAGCTAGGTTATATGTTGGTAATTGAAATCTGCAGAGGTGAGAAATTTAGGTTATGCATTATTTATGTTTACTGACTTTCCATTTTGTTAACATGCACCACTAAATTTTCCTTTTCCTCCCCTCATCATACCACCTTCCCAAATCCCTCCTACATCAGCTCAGACTACATCGGGCTACAGAGAAAAGTGACCTGACAAACCCATCCCACTAATGGGCTTACGTCTTCATGGATTACCTGCCACAGAATAGTTCCATTTTGAAGAGGAATAAAAGGAAAGGCCAAATATTAACTAAAATAACCAATAACAAGAGAATTTCAGGCACTGTTCCAGAAAATACTTTGAGGTTAGATAAATCTTTTCCCCCACCACTCCTTTTTCATTTAAATATCAGACATAAGAAAAGGGTAAAACATACATATATAAACAGTTTAACAAATAATTATACAGTAAACCACCACCCACTTCAAGAATTAAAACACAGAGGGCGACCAGGCGTGGTGGCTCACACCTGTAATCCCAGCACTTTGGGAGGCCGAGGCGGGTGGACCACGAGGTCAGGATATGGAGACCATCCTGGCTAACACAGTGAAACCCCGTCTCTACTAAAAATACAAAAAACAATTAGCCGGGCGAGGTGGCGGGCGCCTGTAGTCCCAGCTACTCAGGAGGCTGAGGCAGGAGAATGGCGTGAACCCGGGAGGCGGAGCTTGCAGTGAGCTGAGATTGTGCCACGGCACTCCAACCTGGGCGACAGAGTGAGACTCCATCTTAAAAGACAAAAACAAAAGAAAAAAAACACAGAGGGCAATTTTCCTGCACTTCACAAATCAACCCATTTGGAGCAATTCTTTACTTTTTGGATAAAGTTAAACAGTTGCTTTCTGCCTAAAATATCTGGAAACACAGATTATGTGTTTCATTTCATAAAATATTTATGACATGTAGAACAATTTTTTTTTTAATAAGGCCTCAAAATCGTAATAAAATGAGGGATACATCATTGTGCACCCACATGGCTGCCAGAACAGTGCACCACCCATGGTAGGTACTCAATGAATGTCTATTATTAGAAAGGATGTATTTGTTTCTACCATTTTTGCCACTAGAGAGGAAAATTCAGGATAATGATCTTTATTTAATAAGTACCAAAATAAAACAAAAACTATTAATAGATGTGGTGGTACCTGAGATGCATGTCAAAAGGACATGCAGCAATATACCTTGCAGGACTGGGCTGCTTCTTAGAGTTTTAAAAGGCAGTCTTCCATGCTGCTTCAATTCACAGCCACAGGTGATCTGTAATCAAGATCAATTACTGACATATAGCTATTGAGGCTTCGAAGTAAATCTCCATTTTACTTCAAGTAAAAATAATATTAACTCTAGTGAGGCCACTTAGAATTAATCAAGAGTGTCCAATTCATTTTACATATTGTTCACATTAAAAAGACAAAGCTCGATTTCAAAAGGCTGCTCGTATTTTGAAGAGCATGTCAGTCAGGGGACTGCTATCATTTATTAATGAGCCAAATCTAGCTCACGCCCTGTGATATTTGTTTCTGGGCTGTTAGACACCATGGCTTAATATGCGCACACACAATTCCCTGTAGTATATACAGTACTGAAATGCCAGTGTGCAAAGCTCCAGGGTTTCATTTGTTCATTTTTAATACACTATATCCAAATACTTCCATCCTGTCTGCATCAGACCACTACCAGTCCTTTGAGCGGTTAGATTCTGTTCACACTTGAGTACCTCCATCTTTAGTGATCCTTGCCTTCAGTTCAGGAAGAGTGACTGTCAGAAACAGAATGAACTTTCCCAGGATCTATTTAGCTACTTGATTTGGGGGCAATTCTTAAAAGTCATCCCTGTGATGTCAAGATTTGGTGATGAATATACACGTATTTTCAATTACAAAAATACTTTGCATTTAAATAGGATTATGAGTCTCACAAAATTCATAACTCAATTTGACACCTGTCACATAAATCAAATCTTTGATGTTACTTAAATGTTGCCGTTCTTTTTAATGTTTAAAGTGAAGGCTGAATGTGTGAAATTAAAATGAAAAAAAAAACGTATTTTGGAAAGTGAGAATACCTCATTCTGATACATGGGGGAAAGAACACACGGCTAACAAGTAAAACAAGGTTGTGATATATAATTTCTTTTAAAAATTCTCAAATATAAATTTGTAAACTTTCAGGTTAAATTTTATCCTACTTAACAATCACATTTTATTTTCTTCCCTAAACATAAAAAAAAAAACTGTATAAAATGCTTAAGAAAAATAGTAAGTAGATTATAGCTAGTCTCAACACAATAAGTTATTAGGTTTCAGTTAAGACAATCTGATTTATAAGACCTAACCAAGTTCAACTTATCAGAAGATATGATATTTATGAATTAAGAATTGGCCAATAATTGAAAATATATTTTAGCTCTATTTCTCATACTGACAGCTCAAAGTGACTTTGCCTTAATTTCACCAACTTTAGACTGGGTACTATGGAAAAAAATGGCATTATGGCAAATTAGCAAAATAAAACATTCTTTTTCTATACCACAAATAATGGTCAAATAGCTAAATATTCAAGAAAACCTTATATAATTTTTCTATCATCATGGAATTTTTTTTTGAGGCGGAGTCTTGCTCAGCCACCCACTCACTGCAACCACTGTCTCCCGGGTTCAAGCAATTCTCCCATCTCAGCCTCCCAAGTAGCTGGGATTGCAGGCACCCACCATCATGCCCAGCTAATTTTTGTATTTTAGTAGAGATGGGGTTTCACCATGTTGCCCAGGCTGATCTTGAACTCCTGACCTCAGGTGATCCACCCGCCTCAGCCTCCCAAAATGCTAGGATTACAGGCGTGAGCCACCGCATCCAGCTGGAAAATTTTGTATTTGGCAAAACAGATGCTCATTAAACTCTATAAAGCAAAAATACTTTTTAAAACACATAATTTGGAAAATAAAGATGTTTCTGCATCCAATGGCTAATTGTTTAAAGTTTAAATACCTGGTTCATCCCCAAAAGGCAGTCATATTCCTTCTTAAGAATTCCTGGGCTGAATACAGCGGCTCATTCCTGTAATTCCAGCACTTTGGGAAGACAATGCAGGAGGATCGCTTGAGGCCAGGAGTTTGAGATCAGCCTGGGCAACATAGCGAGACCTATCTCTACAAAAAAAATTTTTTTAATTAGCCAACCATGGTGGCCTGTGCCTGTCATTCCAGTTATTCAGGAGACTGAGGCAGGAGGATTATTTAGCTCGAGAGTTTGAGGTTACAATAAGCCATGATCACACCACTGCACTCCAGCCTGGTGACAGAGACACCATTTCTTAAAACACAAAAAATGTTTCTGTCTTCTAAAGTTCCAAGAGTGATATTTAAGCAGTTGCCTCTTTACTAGAAATACATAGACTTTGTAGACATCAATTTTGCTACAGAAAGATCAAACAAGGCATTCTAAACTGCAAAGCTGGAGGGTAGATTATAAAGAATGGGTGTGGAGGAGAAAGATGCTAGGAAAACACATCTACGCATGAAAGATCCCCTCCCGAGTTGTTCTGCTTCCAATTTCCTCTTCCCTGACCCAGTACTCTCCTGGATCCCTCTCCTTTTGTCATTACCAAAATGATAATTTGGGGCTGAGTGCACATAAAGGCACTTATTCCTCTACTCTTCCCCCAGAGCTAGAGAGGCACACACAGGGTGTGGAGTTAGTCATAGACAGTGTGGGTCAGAATGCCAGGTTCAAATACAAGAAAGGGATTTGTCAGGCTGGGAAGGCATCTGCTTATTCCCTTACACCCTCAAAGGAGTAGGATGAGAGAGTTCTATCTGAAGACTTGTAATCTACACCAGCGTGGAAAGACTGCCAAATGTGGCAACAGCAGAGGGTGCACATTGGTCCTTCAAGCCCTCTTGGACCCAGAAACACCACCTATCTATGAATGGTCAGCTGGAATCAAGAGGTGTCGCAACTCACTTGGATATCAAGTTTTTCTTCCTGTGATACCAGTTTGAGGGAAGAGAGTTGAGTGATCACTCACATCCTTCTTAGTGGTACTCCTGGTACCCTCTCCTCCAAGCCTCTATCAGGGCCACACAGCCTACTGACACACACCAAACATTCTCCAGCCATCTCTCAAGCTCCACAATTTATGCTTGCTTGGTCTAGCGCAGGTGGATAGTTCCATACCTAACCTAAAGCTGGTTCTGTCTCAGAGGAGACAGTGCTAGAACACTACTTTTGAGGTTTTTATTTGATGCAATTTTAACAGTAAATAAAGTAAATGTAAATATAAACGAAGCATACTTGTATATCAAGATTGTTTTTAAAATGCTTATTTAGCTAAGGCAAAATGGGGAAGTTTTTTGTCTACTTCTGTGTTTGAGCTTATCTCAAGGACTCTGGTGATTTAATTTTATTTTATGCAAGCGCCCACTAGAAGAATTTTGAAAAACAATGTACCTTTGTGCTTGTTTCAAAATGATATCTAAAACTTTTCATCAAAAGTTTAAATAGTACCAAAGGATGTAATTTGAAGTATAAATATTGACATTAAAAAATAGAACTGTTTCATGACTCCCAAAATGTATCCCATGTAATAAAATGCCATACCAATTCGTTGTGTCATCCATTTTAAAAATATATGAAATGAGTTGTTTAGCAGTTAATAAATTTCATCACATTCTTTTTTCTCTTTGTATTTGCATTTCAATTCTATTTCACCTACAAAATTTACCCCTGGTATGTTTTGTGTTTGAAAGTTGACATGGTTTGGCTGTGTCCCCACTCAAATCTCATCTTGAATTGTAATCCCCGGTGGGAAGTGACTTAATCATGGGGGTGGTTCCACCATGCTGTTGTCATGATAGTGAGTGAATTCTCACAAGATCTGATGGTTTTATAAGCATCTGGCATTTCCCCTGCTGGCACGCATTCTCTCTCCTGCCACCCTGTGAAAACGTGCCTTCTGCCATGATTCTAAGTTTCCTGAGGCCTCCCCAGCCAAGTGGAACTGTGAGTCTTTTAAACCTCTTTTTTTTTTTATAAATTTCCCAGTCTCAGGTATTTCTTCATAGCAGTGTGAGAATGAACTAATATAAAAGTTTTCATTATCACCTTATCCTACTTCTCTACAACTAAATATAGAAATAAAATGTTTACTTCCCATGACCATACATAAAGCTCTAAGTGTTAAAAATTTCTTCTGAACTAAGTTATTATAATTAGTAGCAGTATATTATTATACCATACTAATGCTGATAGATTATTAAATATAAAAAGTAAATTTTTTATTGGAAAGCATTTTTTTTTTTTGAGACAGAGTCTCACTCTGTTGCCCAGGCTGGAGTGCAGTAGAGCAATCTTGGCTCACTGCAACATCCACCTTCTGAGTTCAAGTGATTCTCTTGTCTCAGCCTCCCAAGTAGCTGGGACTACAGATGCCCACCACCACACCCAGCTAATTTTTGTATTTTTAGTAGAGATGGGGTTTCACCATGTTGGCCAGGCTGGTCTTGAACTCCTGACCTTAAGTGATCCACCCACCTCGGCCTCCCAAAGTGCTAGGATTACAGGCGTCAGCCACTGTCCCCTGCCAGAAAGCAATTTTTAATGAGGTAAAAAGAGGTCGTTTTATTTCCCTAATGATTACATGTATCAAATCCATCTATGAATGTTACTTTTTGCTAGAATGAAACAGTTTAGAAACAAGTCTATTCCTACTTTTATTTTGATTTTTGATGCTGTGAACCCATGTTCAGAATAAACAGAGGTGTATGTAATGTATTCTGTTATAAAGACATCACCACTGTGTCAAAGAACTTCTAAGGAGTTAGATATCTAACAGTCATATATTTTCCAAAATTATTCTGAATGTTCTACCAAGTGACAAAACCACTGGGTCCTCCTTCAATTTTGTTGCAAGTCAAAATGAGAAAATGACTTAGGAAAGGATATGTCACTTGATAATTAGAGTCATTTACCTTCCCAACACCAACCCAGGAGGTTCAATGTTTATGGACAAAGCAGTTTAATAGATTCCAGATGGAGGAAAGGGCTCTTTTCTTTTGCAAAGTAGAAGAAGGTCCATGCAAAAGGGCAGGCTGGAGAGAAGAACCAGTATGTATACTACCACAGGAATATGCCTTTTAGAAAAGAGAATCTAGAAATTGATTCATTGAAAACTACCTGTGCCCACGTACATCTTAGAAAGCCTGTATGTTGCCCTCCCCACCTGACTCAGATCAGGACATGCTACCCCAAACTATAACACCTTGGCATTTGAGAAAACAGCAGAAGCAAGAAAGCCCCTCTTATCTCCCAACCCTTGGTCATTTTCTCCTGAAACAGGTCGAAAACCTAGAAGGTCACTCTCTGACCTCCCTCCTTTCTCCTCCTGATGCGATGGATATCCTGCTTTACCCAGAGGGAGGGGATATCATACAGGTAAACCAAGAAGAATCCAAACAACCAACCTTTGCTAAGCCCCCCTCCAGGTTATTACCATTAGAATACACCCTTTTGTCCTCTAGTCATACTTCTGTTTGTCCATGAAAATACACAGATCTCACATCTTTGTGTCTTCATTTCCAAAGGCTCTCATATACATAAAACTTATATTAAACAAAGTTATACACTTTTCTCTTGTTAATCTTTTGTTATAGAGACCTCATCCATGAACTTAGTGATAAGTGAGGAAAAGTTACTACTTTTTTCTCCCCAACACAACCCACCCTAGAAGTTGCACACACCAGCCTGAAATCTACTGCCTTAATTCACCTGTACATTAAAACCCTCTTCTTTTGCAATAGCACCATGGACTGCTTCTAGCCATAAGCAAATTATCCTTCTGGACACTTACAACTCTGTCAGTGCTCCACTCTATACCACTTGGTATGTCCTGCCTACATTCCAGCATTGCTTCTCTAGTCTTGCAAAGCAGTTGGTTAAGTGCACAAGGTTGAAAGTCCAACAAACTTAGATTTATTTCTCAGCTCTGTCAATTTACCCATTGTAAATTGATCCTGTGATCTTGGCCAAGTTATTGAACTACTCTGGGCCACAGTTTTCTCATGTGTAAAATGGAAACACCACTACTTATATAATGCACAGCTGGATTAAATTACACAATTTATATAAAGCCTTTAGCACTGTGTTTGGAATTTAGTAAGTGCTAAATAACCGACTGCTGTGTTATTTGTATATGACTTAGCGCCTACAGATTAGGGGCCAAGCTTTATTCCATTTTCTGTGCTCTATAAAACAGGGTCTTACGCCAAGAGGTGCCCAATAAATTCTTGTTGAATAAGGAGGAAAAGAAAAAAGGTGTCATTTATGATAACTCACTAAAGCTGTGATTTTAACTTGAATATATAATAGGCCTTTCGTTTTGCTTGCTTTTCTAATTTTCGTAGCTATGTTTGGAATGCTAAACACTCCCAAGAAGACTGAAAACATTAACTTTTTAAAGAAAATCTAACCAGACTTGCCATATATTAATAAATCTTTTACAGATGGAAAAGAAGTCTAAGTTTCAAGTCAGAATAGAAAAGGATGCCAACAAAGGCTAACAGCCTTGAACATACACCTGACTATATGACCTACCTAATGTTCCTTGCAATTAACAGTTACCGCCTTTCCCTCTCTCTCGGCTAGGTAAGATGCCCCAAATAACTTAAACATTTTCTTTTAAAAATGGCTTAAAGTAAAAGCAGGCTGACTCTGACTCTATTAATGAGCAGAATGTATGGTCTTCTCAAGAATATCTGCTGAAAACAAGTTAAATCTACTGAAGAAATCACACATAGGGGAAAAAAACAGAGGGTGTATATTTTCAAATCACTCCAGACCTTTCACCTTTTTTATCTTCCATTTACTTTCCAAGCATGTACCGTAGTATCCCAAAGACCTGGGTTAGGATCCTGGCTCTGCGCTTACTGCCTGTGTAATCTCAAACAAGTACTTAATGTTTCCGAGCCTCAGTTTCCTCATAAGATCAGACTACCAACCATCTTCCTCAGGGGGATACTGAAAGGGTTATATCCAGTAATGTTATCCACTGTTTTCATGCAAGGAAATCAGCTCAAATTAGAAAGAAATTCATGGTAAATGCACAACAGGATTTCACAGACTTGAATTCACAGCTACTAAGCCTCCATTCCCCTCTCTTCTCAAAGCTGTGTGATTCTCAGTGAGTCAACTCCATTCTTCTTTCTCTGCAAACCAGCTTTTCTGTTCAAAGCTGTACCTGGTACCTGGACCGTAATGCAGCCCCAAAAGGCTTGGTTGTCCCCAGCTAAGTGACTCATCTTCTGGACTCCATGTCATCTTCTCTGGAGAAGGAATCTGGGCGGTTTCCTCAGAGGCCCCATTCTTACCCCAAGAGAGAAGAGAGTAGCAAGTCCACTGTTACAGAGGGCTGTTCCTCCGCCCCTTCTGGACTCCTGCTCCAGAGACCAGCACAGTGCCAGCGTTCCAAGGGCCAAGGAGGGCACCTGCTCCACAAGTGGAAGTAGTTTCTTTCTTTCTGTTTTTGAGATGGAGTCTCACTCACTCTGTCTCCCAGGCTGGAGAGCAGTGGCACAATCTCGGTTTGCAACCGCTGCCTCCCGGGTTCAAGCGATTCTTGTGCCTCAGTCTCCCAAGTAGCTGGGACTACAGGTACACACCAACCACGCCCAGCTAGCTTTTGTATTTTTAGTAGAGACAGGATTTCGTCATATTGGCCAGGCTGGTCTTGAACTCCTGACCTCAGGTGATCTGCCCGCCTCGGCCTCCCAAAGTGCTGGGATTATAGGAGTGAGCGACTGTGCCTGGCCAGAAGTAGTTTCTTTCTTCTTTACCTCACCTATCTCTCCCTATACCTACCAAAATAACCCTGAACTCTGAAAACCCCCAAAATCTTTAACATTGATATCAATAAGTAATAAGTAATTTATGGCCAAACAGAGCCATAAAAAATGAATCCCAGAGTTTTCAAAGTCTGAAGAAAATACTGGTATAGAAACCATCACCTCAGAAAAATGAATTCTGATAGTAAAGCAAAGATGTGGAATCCTCAGACACAATCTACTCAGGAATATCTATCCCCAAAACAGAATCCCAAACCGCTGACAGACACACCCTCCAGCCCCCACCTGTGAAGAAGAGGAGGGGTAAGAAAACATGTAAATTTGCCCAATGTGTTAGTAAAATCAGGAATTGCAACAACAAATGACTGCCAAGGTAGAGCCAGTTCCCACTGCTGACTTCCAAAAGAACAGGCAGGTTCAAGAAAGGACTAGTCTAAGGTTGTGTTCACACACAACTCCAAGGCAGAGACAAAGCTATGCAAAACCTTTCTAAGAAAGAATGCCTTCTTTTTATTTTTACCCAGAAAGACAGCACCTTTTAACTATGAGTTAACCAAAGAGACCAAATCTCATATTCCTCTGGTCTATTTGGACTAAAAATATTTTTTAAACTGTATTAGAACCAAGATTAAAATTAGTTTTATTCAATTTGTCAATAACAGTTTCATTTGAACTTTAACTCTTTTCTTTTGAGACGGCGTCTTACTCTGTCACCCAGACTGGAGTACAGTGGCGCGATCTCAGCTCACTGCAACCTCCACCTCCCAGGTTCAAGCGATTCTTTTGCCTCAGCCTCCTGAGTAGCTGAGATTACAGGCACCTGCCACTGTGTCTGGCTAATTTTTGTATTTTTAGTAGAGACGGGGTTTCACCATGTTGGACAGGCTGGGCTTGAACTCCTGACCTCGTGATCCACCCGCCTCAGCCTCCCAAAGTGCTGGGATTACAGGTGTGAGCCACCGTGCCCAGCCTAAGATGTTTTAAAGAATTGGCTAGAAGGTTTTTCCAAAGACAAAAAGTACTGTGTATTTCCAATGACAAAACTACATTTTATAATCTGGGAAAATCTTTTTCACAACTTTGCGAGACTTTTGAAGTGGTAAAAACCATATACTTTTTTCAAACAACTTTCTAAAATTCCATTGTATCTATTTTTCATATTTGGTCCTTCTAACTCTGTGGGCAGGTAAGTCAGAGAGAATAAAAGAATTTTAGAAAGAAGAGGAATCTTTAAAGCTTACATACCCAATTCTTTCATTTTATGGATAAAGGGATGAAAGCTGAGAATGCTGAATGACAAGCTACAGGTCACAACCAAGGCAGACCAGGAATTCAGAGCTACTCAAATCAGGTACGACTTTCACACTCTTTTTTTTTTAAGCTCCCCTACCACCCCACTGGTCACTTCTCAATTCAATGGCTTAAATAATCAGTTAAGAGGCAACTTAAGTATCCCTCAGAGCAGAGGTTCTTAGAAAGGAGAGAGGGAGGGACCACAGACTTGGACCATAACTCAGTCCATGGTCTAATTCTGATCTGTCAACTTGGAAAAGGAGAGTCACAATTACACTTTTGCCAAAACGAAGTTAACTCCACTTTATTTCCAGAAGTCATCTCCATAACCACCGATATAACAATTCTAGCTCAGAATGTCTTGTTCTAACCCCTTTGTATGAAAATTCATACTAACTTCTTCCTTTTTCCGACCCAGAATAAACAAACAAAAACTTCACAATACCCATCAAAGGCCGGATAGACGTGAGAGCTATTACTGTGTTACTATCTTTTCCCAGTTTCTTTACCCTCTCTTTTCCCAAACATTCCTCCTTGCTAAGTGATTCTCATCCAGACACCTCTACATTCTAGAATTTGCTACACTTGCAAATCATCACTTCTTTGGGCGAAAAACACAAAGTGTCCTCTACTTCATTTAATCCAAAGACTCCTTATGCCATGAGTCTTCTTCATGAAATGGAGCACCCTCTGGCTTAAGGACCTACATGCAATCTTCTGTACTTTCATCCTGGACTCATGCCCCTCTCCGTGAAGACTCTGGTTTTGTCTGCTACAACACAGGAGAAATTCCTAACATTTGAGTTTTGTACAATTGACCTTATATTGTTCTGTTACTTTCTCTGTAAATCATAATGATCTAGGCTAAGAACTGTCTCAACTCTGAGCTTATTGAGAATGTCTCTATTGGAAACATGGATGAGCATTTGTGAACTTCATGCATTCATGACAGTTATCTGCAGGGCTTTTGAAAAGTGCTTGGTAGAAATTCAAATGAAAATAAATCTCTCTCTCACTGCCAATCCCCATTCTCTCAGAAACCCTTCCCAAAGGCCACTACTGTTACTAGTTTCTAATGTATCCTGCCTGCAAGTATTATCTGTATGCATCCTTTCCCACCCCATTTGTCTTTGTATATAATAGTAACACATTAAATACTACCAGGCCCCTCTGCTTCTCTGCCCCCATCATTTATATACTATATCCTGGAGATCATTTCCTATCTGCACATACAAATGTATCACATTCTTTTTTAGTCTTTCCTCTCTATATTGTGGACTATAACTGACCTGTGTTCGTATCTCAGCTTTGTGACTCTGTACAAGTCTCGGCCTCTGCTTTCTCACCTAAACATTGAGAATTACAGCATCTTCTAGAAGAGTAAGATACTATCTGCAGTGTCTACACAGTGCCAGGCACACGGTGATGCTCATTGATTAGTCCTGGCGTTTCTCTCCTTTGGTGGGCTCCTCATGGGACCTGGCCTTTCACAATAGATACTGTGGGACTATGGAATCAGATCGACACAAGCTCCAATCCTGCTCTCAGGTTTCTTGTAACAGAGACATGGTATTTCATGTGGGGCAGAGGCTGGGGAACACACATTACTTTATTAGGCCAGTTTCCTTCTAATGGATATTTAGGTAGTTTCCAGTCTCTGTGATGACAAACAACACAGGAGTAGTTCCGCTGATATTATAGAAGTGACGTATTTGATCTAGTATCTTCCTGGACCAACTCAGAGATTGGGGACTTGCTTTTGAATTTCCTGATCCAGAGCCACAGCTTCTGTGTGCTCCTCATTCAACAATTTTGCTTCCCCTCTGGAAGCCCTTTCAGCTTTGCCTTTTCTTTGTCTTCTCTGTTCCTATTGTCTGTTTAACATGAAAAATGCATTCAAGTAGGCCTGGCAGCTAATTACTTCAAATAGGGGAAACCACCTTACACAGAAGATGGAACGATTAACCGCATGAACTTGAAAATTATTGCGCAGTGTCATCACTGTTAATGAACACACTGTAAGAAGCATGCATTCTTTCCAATTCATAGTTACAGAAAATCCCAAGAGGGCTGGAAAGCAGTGAAGATTTGAGGTGGGAAGGAGAAGAGCATAGAGATGTTGGTGTAAAAAAAAAAAAAAAAAAATCAGAGAAGAAAAATGACTTGAACAAATACTAGATGATTTCATTCATACGAAGTACCTTAAGTAGTCAAAATCATAGAAACGAAGTAGAAAGACGATTACCAAGAGCTGGGGGGAGCAGGAAGGGGTAATCGGTGTTTAGGGGGTATAGTTTCAGAGTCATAAGATGAAAACACTCTAGAGATTGGTTGTACAACAATGTGAATATATTTAATACTATTGAACTTACTCTTAAAATGCTTAAGATGGTAAATTTAATGTTATGGTTTCATCACAGTGAAAAAAAAGGCTTGGACTAAATGCTACTCTGAAGAGTAGGAACATAGTAAGAAAAGACACCTCCTAACTCTGTGATCCTGATACTGCTCCCAACAGCTGCTCTGGGGTGCTAAAATCTGTAGGCAGGCACGACAGAAGAAAGCTTCATGTGGTAAGCTCTGACTGGCCCAGTTCTTCACACTCGATTTATACTGAATCTTCTGGATTTAAGTGAGAGTGTCCAATTTCCTTTCCAAGCCCCTCTCACTGTACTTGAATGGCCTCTCCTTACCCCTCACTCTCAAAAGCCCACAGCACCTCAACATAATGACATCATCCTGTATATATGAAGTTGATGCCATTACAGCAAATGTACCTCAAACATTGACAGATGTTTGGTGGTTCCCACTGTGAATAGAAAGACATCCTTTTGGTTTAGGAGAAGGAAACTAAAGTGTACCAAGTCCCTACAAGTTCTGACAAGATACTCAGCCCATTTCAGACACATCCCCAAGACAGCAACCCATCTGACAGATGAAGAAAGCAAGCCTCAGGCTGGCTAAGTGACTTTATAATATTATATGTCTAGTACATGGATTACTGAAGCTGAACCAGCATGTACCAGGATCCAGCTTACTGGATCACACTGATACATCCGTCTCTATTCAGATAACTCACCTTTCCTCTGCCTTCAAAACATCGATTTGACTGCCACAAGCCACACTGAGGTTCTGCTGACTTGCATCTGACACAATGCGCCAATCAGAGGAAGCATTTGATAAAAAATTATTGTTTTGACATTGCTATTTCTTCGCAGCCCAGAGCTATACTTCATCAAATGAAACTGTACTTCATTGTATCAAAGCATTTCTCTGTCTCCGCTGCTTTGACTGCACCCACCTTGGGTCAACAATAGATGGTGGTCAGCTACCCTCAGGCGAATCATTCACTATGGGGGGTCCAGAGCTGTGTGGCACCATCATCCCCTGGAGTTGGCCCACTGACCTACTAACTACAACGTGCTCATGTCTGGAGTAATGAAGTATTTGAATCAAACATAGTGGTGATTGCTTAGGATGCTGCAGAAACACAGTGTGAGCCCCAGGGCAGATGGAGTCATCCGTCACATGGTGGATCAACCACTTACACCAGCTCTGTTAAGGAGAGTTTCCAGGCAGGCAGCCCTCAAGCCCAAATCTGCCCATCAGAAATGTTTAATTTAGCACACAGAGCCTTTTTTAAATGAAATTAATTGCCAGTATTTCAAATTCTAGGAAGTTCACATAAATACCCAGATTTTGTACTTCTCTTGAAACACTGGAAGATACGTCAACACTAGGTCCACTCTGCTGCACAGAAACAACTGGCTTGCTCCAAGCAGTAAGTAGCTGTCCTCTTGCACACTGTGCACAAACCATCCTCTCAGAAATCATTTTCACAACCCTTTACACGCTCTGTTTGCAGCCCCTTCCACAGGGCAAGAATGGGAATGCCAAAAATGTCATCTTATCTTGCTTTTTCAATAGTTCAAAGATTATGCTGCAAGTATTTGTGTGTTCAATGAGATATTTTTAAGAACTTAAAATGCTGCATCAGATAATCAAAGTCTTGTGTATCCATCACAAATGGCTTCAACCATTACTCTTCCTATAGCTAATTATGAATTATACCCAAATATTCTGTCTTTATTGCCTACTTACAGCAGAGACCATCTCCTTTGACAGGAATCCAACTGTGTGAGTTGCCAAGAACTTGTCAGACAGAGGGTTGTACCAGGAGGGCATTCTTTCCTCCTGCCGTCCCTTTTCTGGCTTTACCCAAGCTCCTCTGAGGCAGTTTAGACTTGCAGGAATGCTCTGGCTGCCTGCCCTGGTGCTGACCTCCTCTGGGTGGGGAAGCAGGCTGCTGGGTGCAGGGCACTTGACTCAGGAATGTACTTCCTCATAAAGGTGCCAGGGCCTGCACTTGGTGAATTGTAAACACAATGGCTTTTTAGCTGCCAGGGTATTTATTACTCTTAGTTGAGAGATGAATAAACATGCTTTTTAAACTTACAGAGAACTGGGAGGCAAGTTAAGGGGACTAGTCATCTAGTTTGATTGAATTACTTTAACTTCGAAATTAAAAAAAAAAGTATCTAAAGTAAAAACTCATTTAGTATAAATTAATGATACAAACTAACAAAAAGTAATAACCTCCATCATGACTTTTTAAAAAATTATATACAAATGTTTTGTGTTTTTTGAAACACACCATATTTATTCATTTGCATATTTTCTGTGACTGCTATTGTGTTATAAATGGTAGAGGTGAATAGTTACATCAGAAACCACATGGCCTGCAAAGCCTAAAATATTCATTAACTGGCCCTTCGTGAAAAATGTTTCCCTATTCCTACTCCACTAAATAACTCTTGTGGGTTTTTGTTTGTTTGTTTTATTTATTTACTTTTATTTCAATGGTTTTAGGGGAACAGGTGGTTTTTGGTTACACGGATAAGTTCTTTAGTGGTGATTTCTGAGATTTTGGTGCACCCATCACCCAAGCAGTGTACACCGTACACAATGTGTAGTCTTCTATCCCTCACCCCCTCCTACCCTTCCCCCCAAATCCCCAAAGTCCATTATATCATTTGTATGCCTTTGTGTCCTCATAGCTCAGCTCCCACTTAAAAATGAGAACATATAATATTTGGTTTTCCATTCCTGAGTTACTTCACTTAGAGTAACGGTCTCCAGGCCAGGCACAGTGGCTCACGGCTATAATCCCAGCACTTTGGGAGGCCAAGGCAGGTGGATCATGAGGCCAGGAGATCGAGACCATCCCGGCTAACATGGTGAAACTTCGTCTCTACTAAAAACACAAAAAATTAGCTGGGCATGGTGGCGGGCACCTGTAGTCCCAGCTACTCAGGAAGCTGCGGTAAGAGAATGGCGTGAACCCGGGAGGTGGAGTTTGGAGCTTGCCATGAGCCAAGATCGCGCCACTGCACCCCAGTCTGGGCAACAGAGCGAGACTCTGTCTCAAAAAAAAAAAAAAAAAAAAGAGTAACAGTCTCCAACCTGATCCAGGTTGCCTCGAATGCCATTATTTTGTTCCTTTTTATGGCTGAGTAGTATTCTATGGTGTACATATTAATATAAACACCACATTTTCTTTATCCACTTGTTGGTTGATGGGCATTTAGGCTGGTTCCATACTTCTGCAAATACAAATTGCCATTATAAACATCATGTGCCAACTGTCTTTCTTATACAATGACTTCTTTTCCTCTGGGCAGATACCCAGTAATGGGATTGCTGGATCAAATGGTAGTTCTACTTTTAGTTCTTTAAGGAATCTCCATGCTATTTTCCATAGTGGTTATTCTAGTTTACACTCCAGCCAGCAGTGTAAAAGTGTTACTTTTCACCACATCCACACCAACATCTATTATTTTTTAATTTTTTAATTATGGTCATTCTTGCAGGAGTAAAGTGGTATCTCATTGTGGTTTTGATTTGCAACTTCCTGATAATTAGTGATGTTGAGTATGTTTTCACATGTTTGTTGGCCATTTGTACATCCTCTTTTGAAAATAGTCTATTTGTGTCCTTTGCCCACTTTTTGATGGGATTAATCTTTTTTTTTTTTTTTTCTGATTTCAGTTCCTCATAGATTCTGGATATTAGTCCTTTGTTGGATGCACAGTTTGTGAATATTTTCTCCCAGTCTGTGGGTTGACTGTTTACTCTGATCATTTCCTTTGCTGTGCAGAAGCTTTTTAGTTTAATTAGGTCCTATCTATTTATTTTTGTTTTTGTTGCATTTGGTTTTGGGTTCTTAGCTATGAACAGCTTTGCCTAGGCCAACGTCTAGAAGAGTTTTACCAATGTTATCTTCTAGAATTTTTATGGTTTCAGGTTGCAGTGAACTAAGATTGGACCACTGCACTCCAACCTGGGCGGCACAGTGAGACTCCATCTCAAGAAAAAAAGAGAAGTCAGGATAAAAGCAATTCAAAAATCAGAGTGAAAGGTGGTCTCAGCAAAGTCTTAGATTTTAACACAGTATGGTTTAATCCTCTTTTTAGAATAAAAATGATGAATATACACCATTGTTTAAAATATATAAAGTCATCAGTGCTTAAAGATATCACTACAAGAATATTCACTTTAGAGCTATTTATGGTTTTCAAATTTTGAAACAGCTTAAATATCCAAGAATTAAAGATTGGTTGAATTGTCACATCTCTATATCTACACAGTAGAAAATCATACAGATATTAAAATGGCATTGTTTAGGAACATTTAAAGACTTAGAACATACCCATAAGGTATTATTAAATAAGAAAAGCAAGTTGAAAACTCATGATTTTACCACTTGTGTGAAAAAGATACACAACTGACCTAAAGGCTGTATAATACAGTGCTACTACAAGGAGAATGGAGTTGAATATGAAAGGTTTTTTCTTTCTTTTTGGGAGAGAAGTTTCTAAGTTTTCTAAATTTTATAAAATAAGCATGTATTTTTATAATAATAAAAGCATAATACAGTCTACATTTTAAAAAGATCCACCTGCCAGGCACAGTGACTCACACCTGTAATCCTAACATTTTGGAGGTCAAGATGTAAAGATCACTTGAGGCTGGGAGTTTGAGACCAGCCTAAACAACACAGCAAGACCCCATCTCTACAAAAAATAAAAGATTAAAAAACATTAGCTGGGAGTGGTGCTGTGTGCCTGTAATCCCAGCTACACAGAAGGCTGAGGTGGGAGAATTGCTTGAGCCATGAGTTCGAAGCTACAGTGAGCTATGGCCACAACACTGCATTCCAGACTCGGTGACAAGGTGAGACCTTGTCTCAAAAAAAAAAAAAAAAAAAAAAAAAAAGAGAGCGATCCACCTGATGCTGGGAGGCTGTCCTCCAAAAAGGCTGGGCTGTGCATTAGGGGGACAAGCTTACAACAAATCCTAGACTTCCTTCGTCCTCTGCTGCCCATGTGTAAGTAACACATAAGCTTCATGTAATTTGTTGCATATGAGCATGTTCTCTCTCAATGGACTCAAACAAGTCGGTAACCAATGCCCAGTAAACTTACTCCACAGTAGTTTTAGCCAAACTGCCTTTTACGTCTTAGTTTCCTCATTAGCTGAAGGGAGGTAACAATAATAGTGATATGGCAAGGTAATCTATTGCAAATTTAGTCATGTTTTATTCTTGTCAGTAGAACCACCAGAAAGAACTTTATTTTCTCCCAGCCCAACAAGAGGAAGGGAACTACAGTCAGACTTAATTTGACCTTAGAAGTATTAAGTCAGGTGATATTCTCACACACAGGAATGGCAGAATAAAGTCATACACTTTTCTTCAGAGGCTTGGCAAAAGGATTAACTGAAATGATAGACATTATAATGCTATGTCAATTTTCACACAATGTTCAGATGTTAATATTGTTACTAAAAATTTCATTTACTTCCTATTAATGTGCTAGACCCAGGAGACCTGGGCTCCTGCACCAGCCATATCTCAGAATAATTGCTAGAACCACATCTTCCTCATCCATAAAATGGATGTACTCTTTCCCTTGCCCCACCTCACAGGGTGAGGCTCAAACAAGATAATATCTGTGAAAGGACACCGGAGAGTGTTACACAAGGGTGATCTACAAGCAAGCCACAAACTAACGTCAGCGATATTACTTCACAGTAAAATTCTGTGAGCAACAAGCACTGAACATGGATTAAAGCTGATTGATTAGGTGGTTTTATTAAAGACACAGTGTCTTCATTAAACAAAAAAATCTGAATAACCCAAATGTCCATCAACAGTATACTGAATAAATTGTCAAACACTAGAATACTCACAGCAAGAAAAGGAACGTGCTTTAGTACACACTGTATGTAATGTTGGCAGGAACAATCAAGACACAAAAAAACACATACAATGATCCATTCATATAATGTTAAAAACAGGCAAAACAAACTAATTTGTTCAGGAAACACTGACAAATTATAATGAAAAGAAAGGAATGGGCCGGGCGTGGTGGCTCATGCCTGTAATCCCAGCACTTTGGGAGGCCGAGGCGGGCAGATCATGAGGTCAGGAGATTGAGACCATCCTGGCTAACACGGTGAAACCCCGTCTCTACTAAAAATACAAAAAATTAGCCGGGCATGGTGGCGGGCGCCTGTAGTCCCAGCTACTCAGGAGGCTGAGGCAGGAGAATGGCGTGAACCAGGGAGGCGGAGCTGGCAGTGAGCAGAGATCACTCCACTGCACTCCAGCCTGGGCGACAGAGCGAGACTCCATCTCAAAAAAAAAAAAAAAAGAAAGGAATGAAATTACCACAAAGTCAAACAGAAGTTTCCTCTAACTGAGGGGAGGAAATGGTTATCAGAGAAATGCCCACGTGGCACTTTGGGGATGCAGGCTAGATTAAACTTTGTATGTGTGTACACACATATGTATACATGTATGTATATGTCCGTAAGTATATACATTTTATTTATATACTTTCTATACATATATTATGTTGCATAATAAAAGGCCAATAATAACAAGAAACCAACTGGATTCTGTACAAATGAAGCTCAAATTAAGTAACCTCAATAGTGTTCCTGTTTTTAAATTTGTATTTTTAATAGATAGGGGCCTCACTTTGTTGCTCAGGCTATACTGAAACTCCCAGGCTCAAGTGAGCCTTCTGCCTTAGCCTCTTGAGTATCTAGGATGACAGCCTCACTACCATGCCCAAAAGTGCTGTTTTTTTTTTTTTATTTTGTTTTGTTTTGTTTTTTAAGACTCTTGCTAAGAGCTTTTTCCATTTCAACTCAAATACATCAAACTAAGAAATTATTCAGTTTAGTATTTTGTCTTGTGTGGTTTTTGTTTGTTTAAGAGACAGAGTCTCAGTCTATCATCCAGGCTGGAGTGTAGTGGCATGATCATAGCTCACTGTAACCTTGAATTCTTGGGCTCCAGCCATCCTCCTGCTTCAGCCTCCCAAAGCACTGACATTACAGGCATGAGCCATTGTGCCCAGCCAATATTTTATTTAAAATAAAACCCCTTCAAAAAGAAAGTATGGGGCCAGGCATGGTGGTTCATGCCTGTAATCCTAGCACTTTGGCAGGCTGAAGAGAGACGATCACTTGAGCCCAAGAGTTTGAGAACACCCTGGGCAACACAGTGAGACCCTGTCTCCATAAAATAAAATAAAGTAAAATAACCAGGCATGGTAGTACGTGCCTATAGTCCCAGCTACCTGGGAAACTGAGGTCGGAAGATCACTTGGACCCAGGAGGTTGAGGCAGCAGTGAGCTATAACCATGGCACTACACTGCAGCCTGGTGACAGAGCAAGATTGTAACTCAAAAAAGAAAAAAAAGAAAGTATAGTCATTAAGCAGGTCATGGTGATTCAAGATGACTATTTGTCTTCTTAATAATTACTGTCTGCTTGAACATTTCCAAGATCAAAATTGAAATTTCTAATATTAGAAAGTTTTAATATTAGAAATTTCAGTAGAAACACTATAGAGTTACAGACATCACTGAGTATATCTTACACTATCAGCCTAAAGAGAAACAAGGTTACACAGATAACTCAGGGGAGCCATGACTTACCGGTTGGCTGTGTTTGTGCTATTCGCTTAGGGTAAGTCTTGCTTCGACTTCTCATCACATTCTGATCAGGCCGGGGAAGCTGAATAGAAAGATCTCGGCTCATTTGTAAAGCTGTCCTGCCACTTGAAAGTGCAACATTTTGATTAGGAAAGGTAAAACCACACAGCCACAAAATTAAACAGGTCATTCAGAACATCTGCCAAATACGGAGAGAAGAAAAAACACACAGACTCACTGGTTTTAAAATGATTCTCATTGCAATAGTGATCAAGGGAGTGGTTATGAAATTCTAGGAGGAGATTTACATTAGGTAGAAGGAAAATCTTTCAGAGGAGGAAACAGGAAGAAAGGATTTATTAAAGGAGGAGTTGGATTTCCGTAGAATGATGGGCTAGAAATAAAGGTTGCTGATAGTCTTCAAGGTCACTAAATAATACAGAAATTAAGTTGGGCTAAACTGTGGAAGGGCAATGATTCCACATGAGCTCCATGTTGTACTCACACAGCAGGTTGTAAAGCATCCCCCACAGGAGCACTCAGTAGAATTTTATTCTGGACTCTGCCATGGCACAATTAGCCATTTACTTGCCCACCTCGCCTGGGCCAGATCAAGTGTCCAGGAAGACTGAAGGCAGGCCTAGAACCCCATGCAAAGCACTGCTGCTCTACAGATTCCATGCGGATTCCAGGGCAGCTTTCCCTGGGGCTGGGTCAAACTTCTCAAGTAATTTTCCCAAGGAATCATGTGATTTAGTTTGCTGGATTTCAGTGAACATTCATCTTACTAACAATTTATTCCACAACAGCTAAATTTGAGCAACTGAATGGCCCTGGCTTTCACGCAGGAAAATGTCATTTAGGTACAGGAAAATCACATTTCTACAAGTCTAGTTTGATTCACCACAAGTACAGCCATCTATGGGAGGAAAAAAGTCTTTTAAGGGCCCCAAATCCTATTTATCTTACATTTACAGGATAAATACGGGTGAGTATCTCCCCCAAAAAACAGATTAAACAGACTTAAAATTCATCTTTCACATGTTTCTGTGGAAGTTTCTCCTCCTCACTACCTCCTCTGCCTTTATTAAAAATGAAGATGCCTACAATCCTCATAAAAATAACTCTGCATTAGGCTAAGTTGGGACGTATGGTATCAGCTACCAGGGGAATAAAGATGCCAGGGCGCATCCATGATGGTACTTCACATTCAATAACAGTTCATGGAAATTCGGGAGGGGAGAGAAGCAAACTGACAGATTTTCTTTTGCTTAAAATGTAACTTCTTTTAAAAAGGTACACAGATTTCCAAAAAGCTAAAATTCACATAAAGTGCAAATGTTCATTATTATCAATGGTCTGGAGTATGAAGATAAGGCCTATTTTCAACAGACTCACTATTAACAGAAAGACTTGGGCACTGTGTACTTCATCTCACAGAGGAAAAAATTTCCCCCTAAAAATATAACCCCATATGTGAACCACTGAGGCATTTCATAATCAGATTTTATTATTCAAATTTTTCTCATGGTTTCTCTCGCGGAACAAAGGACAAATGAGAAAATCATATCATAAAATTAGTAAGACTGAGGACCAGAAGCGTAAAGTGATTTGCCACAGGCTGTTCAGGACCCAAGCTTCCTGAACTCCAGCTGGTCAGTATGGCATAGCCTGGTGGCATGGGAGAAGGAACAGCACATGTAGCTGTTGGGTTTGAAGTTGCAAGCCCTGTTTAAAGCAAAGCTCTGCCTTTTCCTAGCTGCGTGATCTTCAGAAGGTTATTTGTAAAAATCCTTGCAGCCTTGTTTTCCTCATTTATATTTCTACTTGTTCTTACAATTTCCTGGCAGAAGTATTCTTGTAGAGCATCCTATTTCCTTGTAGCAGAAAGTAATTGACAAGTATAGAGATTTACAGTGTAAGGTGATGAAAGTCCCTACGGATGTCTGGTGGCTCTCTGTTATGACAGGACAGAGCTTTATTTCTGTGATCAACCACTTCCCTGCTGCCTCTGGCATACACACACCCCTCTGCATGCTGGGTGGCAGTGCCAGCAGGCCCTGTGGCCTCTAAATGAGATAGAAAGAAAAGAACAAGAGTAGAAATACTCAGGTTCAAAATCCTAGCTTTGCCACTTACTGCTTAGGGACCCTTAATTACTTTACTTTTGGAGGCTCCAATTTCTCATCTATATAAAGGGGGATATGAAACCTCTTTGGCAGGTCACTGTGTGGATTAAATAAAGCTGCACATGTGAAAGCAACAGACACAAAGGAGGTTCTTATGAGAACTTGGTCTCTCTTCCATGCTTCATAGAATGTGAAATCTCATGACAGCTCCTGTGAGTTAAGTCCTACAAGGAGGATCTGGATTCCCAGGGGAGTTTCTAAGCCCTCCTTCTCAATTCTCGAGTGTAAATTCTACACAGCTCATTAATTCATCAAAACTAGGAGCACCCCACAAAGTTAATGACAAGTAAAGGCAAGGTTAATTTGTAAGGGACTCAGGGAAGATAGCAATGTATAACAAAATGTTTAATCAAAGATTTCCATTTCAGATTATTGGTCTCTGGTAATAAAACAACAACAACAACAAAAAGTATTGGAACATCAGATTTCAGCTCAGCCTTTCCTCACAAATTTAATTTTTAATCTTAATTGTCCCATATCACTAAAAAAGTCCAATTTTTCCCTTAAGTAAGCACTAGTTTTCCCAAAAAGTGCCACTGTCCTTGGCATTTTGCAAGACCTAAATTGCAAGAGAGAGTAAAGACTAGAACTCTTGTCTTCCTCCATCACACATATGTACATGCACAACCACAAAGACACTAACACACCACTATAAACACATACACAATTACACACACAAACACCCCCAGACACCTGCATTCATACACTGCAGCCACTTGTTAGGCTGTTCTTTATACTCTATTCTTTAAAAGCCTGCAGGGTGAAAGGAGGAGAATGTATTTCCAGAGCTCTGCTTTCATTCCAGGATATCTCTGGAATGTCTCAAGAAAGTGGCAGGCATATTGTGCTGGTTAAACTCTGGTTGCTTGCCCTCTTTTGACAATAAACAGTCTGTATGCTAATGACCCCCCAGCAATCAGAGACTCATCCCTGCCTAAGCTCTGGGCATCGTCTTTCTTCCAAGGATGGTGCAATGTTAGTGTTTCCTACATGCAGACATGTAGATTTAAGATTCATTAAGACTTACTAGGCAGTTAACATCATCCACAAAATTAGAACAGATTTAGCATGGCCTCCAATTTTGCAAAGGTTACTTTTAATCACTTCCTTGGAATAAATGATATTTAATATGCAAAATCCAATAACTTCCTAATAATAATTCCCAGTAGCCACAACATTTGCATTTCAATAAATTTGAGAAATCAGGTATGGCTAACTTTGTGGAAGCCAACAACAGCGTACGTTAAATAGGATAATTAAAATTTTAATAGTGTGAACATTAAGACAGATGTCTTTCTACCAGCTCCATTTCAGGGACAAGGAGACATTCTCTCTATAACCCTGGTGGCGTTTTTATGCCACAACTGGAAGAACAGTCCAAATACTGACTGTTACCTGCTCTTCTCAATATAAACATAAATAATACTTTCTTAAATTCTTCATAATTGTATCACCATCTACAGAACAACAGTGAAAACCTAAAGGTTAAACATGAACATATCAATGAATACCTTCATGTAAATTCCAAGAATATCTATAATACCATGACACAAGTATTTTTTAGTCATGAAATGAGCAAATTTTCAACTAAATAATATGTAAAGATGAATGCACTGAATATTTAATATTCATCACCCTTTTATTGATTATCTTTAATCTCAAATTCAAGACCCAAAAAGTACATTATAAAAGAGGATTAAAATCTAGCATAGAGGACTATTGTCCTGAAAATGCTTGCCTTGGCTTTTTTTGTACCTCCTAAGGGAGCATTTCATTCAGTGATGTCTCCAATGGAACTGACAAAAGTGTCCCATCTCTGTGACTCTAGGTGGCATTTCCCCACCCTGCTTGGGTTTTACAAGGCCCGGGGACCTCCCTCATTGTTTGAATAATACTATAGCTCTTTGAAGGCAGAAGTGGGTAGGTCTGATTCTTTGTATCTGTGGGTACCGAATACCATGCCTTGCACATCACAGGCTCTCTCCATTGAACAGAATGAATTGAAACAAGACAAATTCTTTTTCAAAATATAGAACCCACTCTCATTTTTAATGCTGGTATTAGAAAAAGACATCAGCACCTGCCTAGCTGTATGACAATCAGGCTTTTTCCACAACAGGCTAACAGTTTGCCTAATGGTTATAAACATGAGCTCTGCAGTTAGAGCGCCAGCCTCCTAGTTGGATTACCTGGAGAAGGGACTTGACCTCTTTGAGCCTTAGTGTCCTCATACATTAATGGAGCTAATATTACAGAAGATTGATAATTAAATGAAGCAATGAATGGAAAACATGTATCACAGTACGTAGCACTTAGTAACTGCTCAATAAAGTTGAGATATAATTGCTAGCATTACTATATGCAGGCTGTATGCTGCAGAAAAAACATGGTTTGATGCACAATATAAAAAGTATAGATTGTATTAAATTAGGGGATCAACTGAATGTCTTAAAAACACAATTAGTTACTATTCAGAACATCTACATTGTTTCATAATCACAAAACACACATAATTAAACATAAGTGATAACTGTATCAAAATGAATTTCTGAAGATAATAAACTTTACGATGGTCTAAAAGCCCACAACACAGCTAATGCAAATGTTAAATATAATTAAACCTTGAAAATCATGTTTGTTGAGAAAGTTTTAATAAACCATTATGCTTACAAAACACACTGACAATGCAAGAAAAAAGAAAAAATAAATCAAGAACTTCATTGAGCATAACAGCTGAATTAAGTATTTATTTACAAACACATCCCCTCAAGGAAAAAAATGCCATTTACCTGTAGCGGTGCTTATAACGTATGGATCCAAACTTGCTGAGTTTTCGTGACAGTGAATTAGATTCATTTTCTGGCATTCTAATCAATTTGTAAAAGAAAATCAGATAAAGACTCAACGTTATAGGCATTCTGGGCCACCCCTTACTCCTAACACAAACTTTATAAAGGACCCCAGCCACTTTATTAGAATACTTCTCCAACATCATGCTATTCATACTCCATGAGAATGAAACAGGGAAGAACTCAATTTTGTTTCCATTTAAAAAACAAAAACAAAAAATAAAGCTTAATGTATCACCAGCTAAATTTTTGTTTTATCTTTACAACATAAAGATGTGAAACAAGGAAAAAGTATCCCCACAATCCAAAGGTCAGTTCTCTAGTTTCATCTGACCTGACCTCCCAGGAGGACTGCATGCAGTTGCCAGCACCTTATTCATCAAGACATTCTCTTTCCTCGTTTCCCAGGATACCACACACTCTTCTGACTGCTCCTTCTCATACTCTAGACTGGCTCATCCTGGCCTGTAATGTCGGGAGGGGCCACCAAGCTCAGTCCTTGGAGTTCTGCTTCTCTCTCCACTGTTTCCACTGGTGACCTCATCCAGCCACTTCTGTAAATACCTACTTAAGTGACATCATCAACTTTGGTCTTTCCAGTGAGCCTTGTATACCCAACTGCCTTATCACATTTCTACCTAGACGGCTGATAGGCTGTTAAAATTAATTATGCACAGAACACTCCATTTCCACCAATACTACATAGGTGCTAATAATGGCTGCATATTTTACATAAACCTAAAAATATTACCTCGATCCTTTCTTGTAGTATCAAAGATATAACTGTATCTTTGTGTATAAGTACCTATGTGTATATACATGTACACATACATGAATATATGTGTGCATGTTTGTATTAATATAATCCAGAGAATTAGGAATTGAGAAAATTAATAAAAGGGAAACAATTCCAAATTTGTTTGTAGACAGAATTCCTTTTATAAAAACAAATGCCATTTTCATTTATTAAAACAACAAACAAAATTTTTACATCAATTTACCTAAAAAATGTATGATGTTCCACACTGCACTTCCAGAGATGCTTGCAAGCAGTTTTACTTCGAGCTTCAAAAAAGAATGAGGTTTCATTACACTAAGAGAGAAAGAGAGAGAGAGAATATGAATAATGACCAGGGAAGGAAGAGAGCATTCTTCAAGTAACAGCTCCCTTTAGGTAACAAAAATTCAAGCAGAGAGATTATTGAAAATATATAAAGAATAATTGTCTCTTGATAACTATTTTTGGAGAGGTGCATTAAAATCACCTTCCATCAATTAAAATTTTATAAATTCCATTTAAATCTTAAAGCACCTTTATTACCTACTTTTACATTGCCCCATGACGATAGACAGTTTGGACAGTGGCGGTGAAATACTATAAAATCTCCCTCATAAACAGCCACTAATACAGGAAAAGCACAGACCATGTGAAAATCAAAACCCAATCAAAAGAAGATGCCCATAAATCCAGTCCTTAAGTGTATTACTTTCAGGGATGAACAAGTCACACATAAAGCAATGAGTAAAGAACCTCAGGAAGAACCACCAGAAGGAGCGAACAACCCAGCAGCATCATCTGGAAAATTAAATAACGTCTCTGATGCCATATTTCTCCATTCTACATCAAGTTACTGAGTGGATCAAATTAAACAATATGCATATGTACAGTATCATATAATAGGTGTATAATACATGTTAATTATTTTAATCCAGTAGTTACTTGATTCTTTATATTTAATATGTAAGAAATAAAACAACATTGAAGGTACAAATCAGCCCTCTATATCCAAAGGTTCCACATATGCAGATTTAGCCAACTTGAATCAAAAATATTCAGGAAAAAAAATACAAATTTAAAAAGCAATAGAGCATAACTACTATTTACACAGCATGTATATTATGTGAGGAATCATAAGTAATCTAGAGATGACTTAAAGTATATGGGAAGATGTGTGCAGGTTATATGCAAATACTACACCATTTATATAAGGAACTTGAGCATCCTCAGACTCGGGAGGAAGGTTTCTGAAACCAATACCCTGTGGATGCTGAGGAGCAACTGTACAAGCATACCTTGGAGATACTGTGGGCTCAGCTCCAGACTACTGCAATAAAGTGAATATTGCAATAAAGTGAGTTGCACATATTTTTTGGTTTCCCAGTGCATGTAAAAGTTGTTTACACTATACTGTAGTCTATTAAGTATACAATAGCACTATGTCTTAAAAAAAAAACAAAAACCACATATATACCATAATTTAAAAATACTTGATTGGTGAAAAATGGTAAAAGTCATCTGAGCTTTCAGGAAGTCATAATCTTTTTGTTGATGGAAGGTACTGCCTCAATGCTGATGGCTACTGACTGACCAGGGTGGTAGTTGCTAAAGGTTAGAGTGGCTGTATCAATTTCTTAAAATGAGACAACAATGAAGCTTTCTGTGTTAATGGACTCTTCCATTCAATAAAGAATTCTTTGTAGCACATGATACTGTTTGATAGCATATGACTCACAGAAGAACTTCTTTCAAACTTGGAGTTAATCTTCTCAAACCCTACCACTTCTTTATCAATTAAGTTTGTGTAATATTTTAAATCCTTTGTTGTCATTTTTAAAATGTTCACAGCATCTTCACCAGGAGTAGATTCCGTCTCAAGAAACCACTTTTGCTCATTCATAAGAATGAAGTTTTATCATGACATTGCAGCAATTAAGTTATACCTTCAGGTTTCACTTCTAATTCTAGTTTTCTTGCTATTTCTACCACATCTGCAGTTACTTCCTTCACTGAAGTCTTGGACCCCTCAAAGTCATCATGAGGGTAGAAATCAACTTCTTTCAAACTCCTGCTAATCAGAATAATTTGACCTCCTGCCATAAATCATAAATTATTTTAAGAGCATCCAGAATGGTTAATATTTTCCAGAAGTTTTTCAATTTGCTTTGTCCGGATCCATTAGAAAAATCATTATCTATCGCATCAATAGCTTGTAAAATGTATTTCTTAATAATATTTGAAAGTCGAAGTTACTTCTTGATCCATGGGTTGCAGAAGAGATATTGTGATAGCAGGCATGAAAACAACATTAATCTCCTTGTACAATTCCATGAGAACTCTAGAGTGACTAGGCGCATTGTCGATGAACAGTAATATTTTGAAAGGAATCTTGTTTTTCTGAGCAGTAGATATCAACATTGAGTTTAATATAGTCACTAAGCCGGCCCGGGAGCGGTGGCTCACACCTGTAACCCCAGCACTTTGGGAGGCTAAGGCAGGCGGATCACTTGAGGTCAGGAGTTCAAGACCAGCCTGGCAAACATGGCAAAACCAGATCTCTACTAAAAATACAGAAATTAGCCGGGCGTGGTGGCAGGTGCCTGTAATCCCAGCTACTAAAGAGGCTGAGACAGGAGAATGCCTTGAATCTGGGAGGTGGAGGTTGCAGTAAACCAAGATCATGCCACTGCTTTCCAGCCTGGGTGACAAGAATGAGACTCTGTCTTGAAAAAAAAAAAAACATACACACACACATATGTGTGTATATATATATGTATTTTTTTCTAAGCCATCCTGTAAACAGATGGGCTGTCATCCAGGCTTTGTTGTTCCATCTATAGAGCACAGAGTACAGTTATCATCATTTGCATGGACCCCAGAATTTTCTGAATGGTAAATGAATATTGGCTTCAACTTAAAGTCAACAGCTGCAGTAGAAAATAAGAAGACAGTCAGCCTATCCTTGGAAGCTTTAACGCAGGCATTGACTTCTCCTTATAGCTATGAAAGTCCTAGATGGCATCTTCTTCCAATAGAAGAAGGTTGTTTTGTCTCCACTGAAAATCTGTTGTTTAGTGTAGCCATTTTCATCAATAATCTTAGCTAGATCTTCTGGATTACCTGCTACAGCTTCTAAATCAGCACTTGCTGCTTCACTTTGTACTTTTTATGTTATGGAGATGGCTACTGTCCTTCAACCTCATGAACCAACGTCTGCTAGCTTCCTACTTTTATTCTGCAGTTTCCTCACCTCTCTTAAACTTCAGAGAATTGAAGAGAGTTAGAGCCTTGCTCTGGATTAGAGACTCTGGCTTAAGGGAATGCTGCAGCTTGTTGGATCTTCTATCCAGACCACTCAAACTTTCTCCAAATCGGAATAAGACTGTTTTGTTTCTTACTATTTTTGTGTTCACTAGAGTAGTTCTCCAAATTTCCTTCAAGAATTTTTTTCTTTGCATTCACAACTTGGCTAACTGGCACAAGGGGCCTAGCTTTCAGCCTATCTCACCCTTCAAGATGACTTCCTCACTAAGCTTAATCATTTCTAGCATTTGATTTCAAATCACAGATGCACAACTATTCCTTTCAGTTGAACACTTAGAGGTTATTGTAGGGTTATTAACTAACCTAATTTCAATATAACTGCGTCTTGGAAAATAGGGAGGCCTAAGGAGAGGGAGAGAGACAGGGAATGGCCAGTCTGTGGAGCAGTCAGAACATACACATCATTTATGAATTAAGATCACCATCTTACATAGATGCAGTTTATGGCACCCCAAATCAATTACAACAGTAACATCAAAGATCACTGATCACAGATCACTACTGAAGCGGCTACACTGTCCAGTGTATATACCTTGGGGTTCATTGTCATGCACTGAGAAAAAATTCAGGACATGGACACATGTGGGTAGGTTAAGGAGTGAAAAGTTTAATACACAGAAGAAAGGAGGGAGGAAAGCAGCTCCCTGAGAAAGAGAAAGAGACATCTGAAAAAGGGGGGAGGCCATGGACCACAGCAGATTTTATAGGCAGGCTGGAGAAGACGGTGCCTAATTCATGTAGGGCTCACAGAATGGCTTCATCAGATATGATGTCTACATAGTGCGCAGGGAAGGCTGGTCAACCTACCCTAATCTTCTTATGCAAATGGGCTTTCCAGTTGATCTGCGCCATTTTGTCTGCTCCTTTATAGTACGTGTGGCTGGCAGAGAAGGGAAGATGGACCCACCATTTTGAAAATGTCTTGTCCTTAGTTCCTGCCAGCACCCACCTGTGGAAGCTCCTAGCTTTCAGGGTGCTCTGTGTTAGAAAATGATTCGGGACTGCTTTTCATTAAAAAGAAAAGCCTTACCGAGGAGGACTCCCATGCCCATGTTATCTACCTAAGTAATTCCTTCTTAGCTCCTGTATCATTATAACATATATAATAATAATGAAAAAGTTTGAAATACTATTGCAAGAATTACCAAAATGTGACACAGTGACACGAAGTGAGCATATGCTGTTGGAAAAAAGCTACCAACAGATTGACAGGGTTGCCACAAATCTTCAATTTGTAAAAAAACACAGTATCTGCAAAGCACAATAAAGTGAAGTGCAAAAAAACAAGATATGCCTCTAATTCTAATTTTGCAGAAAATACTACTTATATTTTAAGTAACTGAATAGAAAACTAAGCAAAACACAATATGAGTGCTAACATAATAAATCACAAGCTCTGTGAAGTTATATACTTGCTAATTTAATTTCAAAGCTACAAACCAAACTCAAGTCTCAAATGAAGCAAATGCCTCTGAAATGAGGTTTCTATGCACTCATAAACACAAAACGATCAATGCAAAAGAATAATTGAAATGATTTGTCTCCTACTTTTAATAAGGACAGAACATTTATGTGTATAAAATTTCTCCCAAGTCCAACTTGAAAAATGCTTCCCAACTTAGGAGTTTGTCAGATGAAGAGATATGATGGAAATCACACCAACATACACACATTACAGCAAGGCTAGCTGTAATTCCAAAACCTTGTCTGGTGGAGGAAGAAAGTTAGGAAAATTTTCAGGTTTCTGGTTTGGGTGCTACTAAAATATAGCAAGTGGAAAAAATGGGCATTTGGATGACAAGGGAAGAGACATTAAGTTCAGGTTAAGATATTTTGATTTTGAGGTCCCCATGGGACACCTAGAGGGCCAATAAGGATGCAGGTGCAGAGAGCCAGAGAGAGGGGACATCTACTCACACAGGTGACCTCACCATGTGAACAAGACGGCTCAGGGAGAGCGCACAGAACGGATGAAGGTGGAATCACTGCAAAGATGCTCCTGAAGGTGGAGTGAGAGAGGTCCAAATATACCAGGAAACAGTGTCAGACAGGCTGGGAGGAGAGACAACTCTCAAGTGACCCAGAAAGGTCAAATCGAGTTTGAACAGAGGTTACCACATTTCACGGTAAGAAATCTTCCAAGGCCTTTGTGAAGGGGGTAGGGATTATACAATTAGAGGTGAGGAAGAAAAGTCAGTGAATTCAGAAAGTGTTTTCCTTAACAGCAAAAGAAACTGCTGGCAGAGCTGGAAAAGCGGACGCACAGGAAATCACAAAAGCTCCTCTGGGCAGGGAGGGAAAGCCCAGGCTTTTGTCAGAAGACACGAGCCCTTAGAGAGAAATTTTTTTTTTTTCTTGTACTTTTCTTTTTTTAAATATCCAGTCATGCATTGTATAAGGATGTCTTGGTCAATGATGGATCGCATATACAACAGCGGTTCCTTAAGATTATACAACGCATTTTAACTGTGCCTTTTCTGTGTTTAGATATGTTTGGATACACAAACACTTACCGTAGTGTTTCAATTGCCTGCAGTATTCAGCACAGTACCATGCTGTACAGGTTGGCAGCCTAGCAGCAATAGGCTATACTGTATAGCCTAGGTATTGTGAAAGGAAATTAAATTTGGGGACCCCAAACTCATTTAGCTAAAGGGAAAATTCAAGCTGGGAACTGGGTCATGCAAACCTGCGTCTCCTTTTTGGTTCCTAAATAAGATTGCTACAAGATGAAAAGCTACATGCCTCCCCCGTATTTTTCCCACAAGGAAATTCCTAGTGAGCTGTTAAAACTTTACCAT